>NW_026973671.1:1350000-1352500 GCF_035594125.1 Scylla paramamosain
AGAATCTCATGCACTTTATATTTCTGCCCGGAACCATGCCAAGTCTGTTCTCCAACTAGCCAAAAACTCCTTCATTAACAGAAAATGTCAAAACCTTTCAAGATCTAACTCCCCTCGTGATTTCTGGCATCTAGCCAAAAATATCTCCAATAACTTTGCTTCTTCTTCTTTCCCTCCTCTATTTCAACCAGATGGCACCACTGCTATCACATCTATTTCTAAAGCTGAACTCTTTGCTCAAACCTTTGCTAAAAACACTACCTTGGACGATTCTGGGCTTGTTCCTCCCTCTCCTCCACCCTCTGACTACTTCATGCCACGTATTAAAATTCTTCGCAATGTTTTCCATGCCCTCGCTGGCCTAAACCCTCGGAAGGCTTATGGACCTGATGGGGTCCCTCCTATTGTTCTCCGAAACTGTGCCTCCGTGCTTGCACCTTGCCTAGTCAAACTCTTTCAGCTCTGTCTGTCAACATCTACCCTTCATTCTTGCTGGAAGTTTGCCTACATTCAACCTGTTCCTAAAAAAGGGTGACCGTTCTAATCCCTCAGACTACCGTCCTATTGCTTTAATTTCCTGCCTATCTAAAGTTTTTGAATCTATCCTCAACAGACGATTCTTAAACATCTATCACTTCACAACCTTCTATCTGATCGCCAGTATGGGTTCCGTCAAGGCCGCTCTACTGGTGACCTTCTGGCTTTCCTTACTGAGTCTTGGTCATCCTCTTTTAGAGATTTTGGTGAAACTTTTGCTGTTGCCTTGGACATATCAAAAGCTTTTGATAGAGTCTATAGAGTCTGGCACAAAGCTTTGATTTCCAAACTACCCTCTATCCTCTACCCTTCTATCCTTCCCTCTGTAACTTCATCTCAAGTTTCCTTTCTGACCATTCTATTGCTGCTGTGGTAGACGGTCACTGCTCTTCTCCTAAATCTATTAACAGTGGTGTTCCTCAGGGTTCTGTCCTGTCACCCACTCTCTTCTTATTATTCATTAATGATCTTCTAAACCAAACTTCTTGTCCTATCCACTCCTACGCTGATGATACCACCCTGCACTTTTCCACGTCTTTTCATAGACGTCCAACCCTTCAGGAGGTAAACATATCACGCAGGGAAGCCACAGAACGTCTGACTTCTGATCTTTCTAAAATTTCTGATTGGGGCAGAGCAAACTTAGTATTGTTCAATGCCTCAAAAACTCAATTCCTCCATCTATCAAGTCGACACAACCTTCCAGACAACTATCCCCTCTTCTTCAATGACACTCAACTGTCCCCCTCTTCTACACTGAACATCCTCGGTCTGTCCTTTACTTATAATCTGAACTGGAAACTTTACATCTCATCTCTAGCTAAAACAGCTTCTATGAAGTTAGGTGTTCTGAGACGTCTCCGCCAGTTTTTCTCACCCCCCCAGCTGCTAACTCTGTACAAGGGCCTTATCTGTCCATGTATGGCGTATGCTTCACATGTCTGGGGGGGTTCCACTCATACTGCTCTTCTAGACAGGGTGGAATCAAAAGCTTTTCGTCTCATCAACTCCTCTCCTCTAACTGACTGTCTTCAGCCTCTCTCTCACCACCGCAATGTTCCATATCTAGCTGTCTTCTACCGCTATTTTCATGCTAACTGCTCTTCTGATCTTGCTAACTGCATGCCTCCCCTCCTTCCGCGGCCTCGCTGCACAAGACTTTCTTCTTTCTCTCACCCCTATTCTGTCTACCTCCCTAACGCAAGAGTTAACCAGTATTCTCAATCATTCATCCCTTTCTCTGGTAAACTCTGGAACTCCTTGCCTGCTTCTGTATTTCCACCTTCCTATGACTTGAATTCCTTCAAGAGGAAGGTTTCAAGACATTTATCCATCAATTTTTGACCACTGCTTTGACCCTTTTATGGGACTGGCATTTCAGTGGGTATTTTTTTTTTATTAGATTTTTGTTGCCCTTGGCCAGTGTCCTTCCTATAAAAAAAAAAAAAAAATATATATATATATATATATATATATATATATATATATATATATATATATATATATATATATATATATATATATATATATATATATATATATATATATATATATATATATATATAACAGTGAAAGGATCAATAAGGACATGAATACGATTCTAGTATACCTCAGACTGTCTAATTGTTTGTGGTACTATATTCCTTCTCACGCCAGTCAAATATACACACAGTAATCTCTTACGATCCATCCCGTAGAATTTGTTGCTGCAAACTAGGAAGAGAGTTGAGTTTCAATGTGTGCGGCAGCCGGGATGATTGTGCGGCAATAATCACAAGCATATCCGATCCGGCAGCCGCATCAAGACACGGCGAGAAAACACAGAGTGTGAAAGGCGCCTTAAGGCTGATTTTGCTTGGTGCCTTTATCACTCAACGATGACCGTCTAGCGATTGTATAGAGCTCTAATTCTTTGTTTTTGAATGGGGCTGTTTTGCTTCGAGCGACAGCCGCTAGAGTCGTT
>NW_026973671.1:1357500-1360000 GCF_035594125.1 Scylla paramamosain
AAGAAAATGGGAATGACTTAGATTTGTGTAGCAGTGGGGGCTAACGTTGACACACACACACGCACACACACACACACACACACACACGCACACACACACACACACACACACACACACACACACACACACACACACACACACACACACACACACACACGACAAAGAACAGACAGGGTAGCAAGCGTCATGAGGAACAACACAAACCCAGGAGAAGCCAAGTGTCTCAAGAGCTGGTACACAATACAAGTGAGAATCTCTATATCTTCCATCTCCTCTTTTCTTCCTCTTTTTTCCCTTTATCGTATTTTGTTTCTGAACTCCATTCTTTTCTTCTTACTCTTACTTTTCTTTTCTCTTACTCCTGTCTTTTTTTTCATTCTCTTCCTCTTTTTTTCTTTTTATCCTAATCCTCTGAACTTCATTATCCTGTTCTTCTATTTCTCACTTCCTCTTATTCCTTTCCCTTTTCTCCTCCTACTTGTCATCGTGATCTTCATCTTTTTTCTCCTTCTCCTCCACCTCAACATTGTTTCCCGTCTTTTTCTCATCTTTCTCCTCCTCCACCTTCTCCTCCATTATCCTCTTCTCCCTGCACCAGTGCGCAACACAGAAGGGAGTGAATAGCAGTCAAACACAAGAGGAAACTAAGAAGCGAATCTCCCGTAGCATAATATTCGTAAATTTCAATCTATCGTTGTCAATTTCCCAGCACTCCCAGTCACCAGTCACCCTAAGGCGGCCACGGCGGTGTCACTCGCCAGTCTCGCCACTGACCTCGCCTCTTATTCTTACTTTGCTAAATAAAAAAAATGCTCTTCATCTGCATATTCCCTATAGTATAATGGGAGTATTTTGCATTTAGTATGTATATAAAGAGTAATTTATATTTTATCTTACTGTTGAGCTCTGTGTCATAAAGAATCTCATACTGTACGAGTATTTTGTATCCAGCGTGACAGTAAAACTGTTTTGTTTATTTTGTTACTTATCTTTTTTATTTAGAAGGTATTTTAATAATCTGGAGTGTATCATGAAAAATAAGTAAACAACAGGTAGTGAGCGAAACTCTCTCGACATACATACGAAGCAAGCATAAAAGTATAACATTGAAAAATGAATAAATAAAACCTCCGACATGGACTAAACAGCACGTGACTTACAACCTTTGCACTCAGACACTAAACAGCACGTGACTTACAACCTTTGCACTCAGACACATAAGAAGAAGCCCGCAATATACGCACAGGGCATAACCGTAAAGCTGCAGCATGAAAAGCAAAACGAGAGGTGGAAAACGGCTTTCACTAGAACACTGAAAGCAAATAAATCTCAGCAGAGACTTTTCAATTAAACTATCACTAGAATCATAAAACACACACACACACACACACACACACACACACACACACACACACACACACACACACACACACACACACATCCTGAAAACCCTAAATAGCTTCCACTGGAGTCTGTTAAACTGTCACTACATGAAAACACTCTAGGATGTCACAAATAACTTTCATTGGAACTTGTTAATCACTAGAATTATGAAAACATCTTTGAAAATCGAACTAGATTCTGCTAAATTATCAATTGAATCATGAAAATACCCTTGAAAATCCTAAATAGCTTCCATGAGAATAATTCAAACATTCTTATCAATCACAAATAACTTCCACTAAGTCTTTTATAATATCACTACATGAAAATGCCCTTCAAAACCCCAGATAGCCTACTAGAGCCTGTTACGCTGTCAATGGAATCATGAAATCACCCTTGAAAAAAAAAAAGAAGTTTCCTCTAGAGCCTTTTAAACTAGCACTAAAATCATGAAAACACCTCTGAAGACCCAATATAATTTTCACCACCAGAACCTGCAAAGCTATCTCAAATATTACAATACCCAAATAGTTTTCAGTAGAGTCTTTGAAAACCCTGAAGTATTTCCATTACGGTCACGAAAACACAACTGAAAACCATAAATAACTTCCACTACAGACTATTAACTGTTGTCACGATTAGACGCTCAAATGTTTGACGATAAGGTCTCTCATCTTATCTCACTTTAAAATCCCTCCCCTCTTGCCAACATCCAGCTTACCCCTTCCCTTCCCTTCCTGGTCCCTCTCCCCCTTTCCTGCAGACGACACACATGTGCAAGCGCACGCACGCACGGACGTACACACACTCACTCACACACACACACACACACACACACACACACACACACACACACACACACACACACACACACACACACACATCTTTATCCTCTCACCTCATCTTTCCTTCCACATCTTGGTAGCTTTTCCTTTCCTTTCCTTTTCCTTTAGCTCTTCCCTGCAGCCCCTCTCCCCCCCAACACACACACACACACACACACACACACACACACACACACACACACACACACACACACCCTCGCGGGTTCGAATCCCGGCCGCAGCGAGGCAAATGGGCGAGCCTCTGAATGTGTAGCCCCTGTTCACTTAGCAGC
>NW_026973671.1:1362500-1445000 GCF_035594125.1 Scylla paramamosain
GGGGAATAATGATGGTGATAATGTTCTCTTCGTATGAAATGGTCGCTTGTGACGTAAAAATATCTGATGTCTTGATGTACAATATTTGGTATTAATGTGTGATAGTTGGTCTTGATGTACGATAGTTGGTCTTAATGTATGATAGTTGGTCTTGATGTACGATAGTTGGTCTTGATGTACGATAGTTGGTCATGAGGTATGATAGTTGGTCTTGATGTATGATAGGTCTTGATGTACGATACTTGGTCTTTATGTATGATAGTTGGTCTTGATGTACGATAGTTGGTCTTGATGTATGATAGTTGGTCTTGATGTATGATAGTTGGTCCTGATGTACAATAGTTGGTCTTGATGTAGTTGTCCTGATGTAGAGTAGTTGCTCTTAATGTGCAATAGTTACTCTTAATGTACAATAGTCGCTCTTAATATGGAATAGTTGCTCCTAATGTGAAACAGTCGCTCTTATTGTGGAATAGTCACTCTTAATATATGTCAAACAATATGAAATAGTTTTAAATGATATGAAATAAATACTTTTAATATAAAATAGTTACTAAAGAGCTGATTGTATATAGACTACTGTATATAGGTGGAATAATGATGCTCGTGATAATAATAATAATGATAATAATAGTAATAATAATAATAATAATAATAATAATAATAATAATAATAATAGTAATAATAATATTAATAATAATAATAATAAATAATGATAATCTCAAATATAATAATCTCAAATATAATTAGAGATATATACAGCAGTTTTTCTCTACCTGAATCTAACTTTGACATAATACACGGCAGTAATCTAGAAATGGTCGGTTACATGAGGGAAAGTCGTAAAGTAAAACACTAAAGCTCTCTTGTGAATATAATTACTAATATACATTCCGTGCTATTCTGTATTGACTGAACCTCCTTTCTGTACGCCAGAAGCAGAAATACCTACAGAAACGCGGTGGAAAAATAAAAAAAGCTTGGCTATGTAGAAATGAGTAAGGGTGGAATGTTAATTAACACCCTCACTGTACTGTAGTGGATGAAGAAATGTGGAGAAACTGTAATGGCGGGTGAAACTGTGGAGAAACTGTAATGGCTGGAGAAACTGTGGATGAACTGTAATGACGAGTGAAACTGTAATGACTGGAGAAACTGTGGAGACACTGTAATGACTGGAGAAACTGTGGAGACACTGTAATGACTGGAGAAATTGTAATGACTGGAGAAACTGTGGAGAAACTGTAATGACTGGTGAAACTGTAATGACTGGAGAAACTGTGGAGAAACTGTAATGTCTGGAGAAACTAATATTCTAAGAGTTCTTATAAAAAAAATAGTAGGTAAGTAGTTATATTTTTCTCTTGGATATGATGACTGGTATAAACTTCCTCATTCGTCTACATTTTTATAGGAAAAGCAGAAGTAATAGTGTGATGATAGCAATAGCCAGCAGAAATACCTGTTCATAAGTAGGCGGGTCATTAAAAGTGGCGTAGGTGGAATAATATGTTTTCTTACAAATATAACTAGAAAAAAAAAAAAATCAGATACCTCCACTGATCCTCCCCAACTTACCGTGATCTGCTGACAATGCTTGGAGGAAGAATCGCTGCTAAAAATGATTTGCTTTCACATAAAAAATTTCGTGAAGAGAAGAGAAAAGAAGAGAAAAGAAGAGCGAGCAGTGAAAGTCCCAGAGGGGAAGACGTGTGATTTGGAGTGACTCCACCGCCAAAGTTTTATTTATTGTCGTGCTTATGCTGATGTGTTGGCGTTGCGTGGAGTGGCCGCCAGATGGAAGCACTGCCCACTATACGAGTACTCTACCTCGTATTCTTGAACCCTTCTACCCTTCACTAACTATTTTCGAAGACTACATAAATAAAACTAATTAACAATGTTTTTTTTTCCACTAATATTATAGATTTTGTTGATTGGTCAATAAAATCACGTAAACACTCTTGGAAACCACAATAACCGCAACTAGAGCCTCTTGAAAAGTAGGAATAATACGCAGAAATTATTCAGATGACAGGCGTCTGTGTCACCAGCACTCTCTCTCTCTCTCTCTCTCTCTCTCTCTCTCTCTCTCTCTCTCTCTCTCTCTCTCTCTCTCTCTCTCTCCGAGTCACTCATTTCTTCGTCTAACCCATATCTTTTCTTTCCACACACAAGGAGGGAAATGTTCGAGGAGGAGGCTGGAAATAGGACGAGGGAGGGAGGAAGATGTTAGAGAAGGAGGATGGAGTTAGGGCGAAGGAATGAGATGTTATAGGAGGAAGTTGGAGTGAAGGAGGTTTGGAGCTATGACAAGAGAGAGAGATGAATATAATAGGGGGAAAAAAAAAAAGAGGACATAGAAAGGAATGGGAAGAAATTATGGGTCAGGAAGATCAAAGATAAAGTGTTAGGAATACTTATTACAGGCAGCACTGACAAGTAGCGCTAAACACAGGCAATTTTGCTGTCAAATAATAATATGATAAATGTTGGCTGTCTGTATTATTAAATGCACAGTTTTAGACGAGTCCGCAGATTGCCAAAGTCTGACGATGCAACCTCCGGTGTCCGTGACCCCACCTTCGAGTTTAAATCTTTACTTTTCACGCGTGGAGGGGGTAAAAAAAGAGGGCAAGAAGAAGAAAGTTCGGGATTTGGCTGCTTTTTCCACTTGAAATACATAGATAAAAAAAAAAAACCTAACCAGGCAGGAGAGGCTAACATGGGAGATAACTCAAGATGTCTCGATATCACGATACTCTCGGTTGTTCATCACTGGAACCGCGGTGACTCAGGCGGCAGCGCGTCTGACTATTACACAAGTGACCAGGCTTCGAATCCTTCTCACGACCGGTATTGTTCTGGGATTCACCCAGCCTTGAAGTGTGCACCGGGCAGCTGTGACAGGGAAGGTGAAGGTGGCGGAGCGAGAAACTAACCAGCGTACTCCAAATGCCAAGGCTGTCTGTCCTAAGCTCGTCCTATGCAAATGCTCACTGAATTCGGCACCTCTTTGTGATTGTCATTCATCTGTTCAAAAAGTATATGCATAGTTTCATCTGTACGCATGAGTCTCATTACAGCACCGGTGAACTCCTTAAGTGTTAATGAAAGAACGACACTTTATTTGTCTACCTCTGAGTCATTAATGTCATTAATGTCCTTGAGTGCTAATGAGAACGACATTTATTTCCTCTATCTACGTTGGTCGTTCACATCACCCAATCCTTTAGTGCTAATGAGAGAACGACACTTGGTACCCCCGGGTCGTTTATGTCTTAACCTCAAGTTTAATTAGAGAACTAAACATTTGCTACCTCCACTGGTCATTTACATCACCCCACACAGTAAATGCTAATGAGAACGACAATTCTTACCTCATTTCCTCTCAATCATTTGTATGGCCTCGCGTTAATGAGAGAACACTTGTTACCTTATTACAAGGAGATCACTTATATCACCTACCTCTAATGTGCTAATGAGAGACGACACCACCTCGTTACTCCGAGGGGTCAGTTGTTTTGAAGCGTAGTTAAGGACACTTCAATGATGTAGTGGATTACGTGTATGTCATTTTGCGACACACACACACAGCTAAGTTACTGATGTCCTGAGATACGCAGAATAAGAGTACCACCAGTAATTAATCAGCAGAGAGTCACTAATCACCACAGTCACCCCCACACACGAGTCAAGGCACACACTTGTCCACGCGCCACCCAGTCCCAGGAAACATCTGAGGTGCAGCGGCTCGCCAGGCAGGCAGGGGCGCCGTCCCGTTGCAAACAGTGACCAGACAATTACTTCCACACTCAACATTTGGGGTTGGCAGTGTGTGTTAGTGGTCAAGTGTGTATTATTTGCATTGGTTGAAATTACTGTTAGTCGCTTTAGTTGGTGTAAAGGTTAGAGATTACGTATTTAGACTACACTAAGTGGTTACCGCAGCAGACACGCATCAGGTCTGTATGAAACGGGAAGGCAGTGCGTTCAGGCTGTGGTAAATACACTAAAAAGCAGAATACACTCATATGTGGTAGCCCTACTTTAAAAGAAGACAGAACAAGAAAAAAAATAAGAAGACAAGAAAAGAAAAACAAGGAAGAATAAATGGAGGAAAAAGAAAGAGGAAATAGACACAGCCAGTATCCGCCACGGTTGTCCTGTAGACTGCGTCACCACCTCCATCACATGACATGTACAAAATTTGACTTATCCAGGGCGCCTAACAGTTTCGTCACAGCAATCCCACACGGTTTCACGGAGCAGAGTGGAAGCAACAGCCACTGAAAGGCTTGAACTGCTCCATCACTCTAAGTTGTCGTTCGTGTTTCGAGGTGATATCCTTAACTTGCACCTCAATATTTCATTAAGCCTGAGAAGAACCCGTGCCAGTCACAGGGTTGAGGTAGAAGACAGCATGGGTAGCAGTAACTGAGCACAAGAGACTGAAGAACCCGTGCCAGTCGTGGGGATGAGCTACAAGAAAGTATGAGTAACAATAACTGAGCACAAGAGACTGAGAAGAATCCCTGCCAGTCGGACAGAGCCTTAGGATAGCACGAATAATATTAAGAGACTAATTCCACACATACGAACTTCAAAATGTCCCATATCTGAGTTTTTCTTTTTTTCTTTTTTTGAAGTATGTCCTAGAACGTTGCCACTGTTATGGATGCCGAGTCATTAAGGGGCTTTAAAAAAAGATTACATAGATTCATGTATGAGGACGATGAGTGAAAGAAACAGGTTGGTATGTTTTCTGCAGGGACTGCCAGACGTAGAGTACTGCAAGCAACCACCGGTCCACTAGCGGCGTGCTGTTCTGTCGTAATCTTGACCGCTGATGTCTCTCTCGGCGCTTGTTATCTACACTTCTCTTTCCTTTACTGCTTTTTGTACTTGATTTGTATCATTTTCTTTTATTTCTTATTTTCTGAGGTTTATGTAAAATTATAAACATACATTTATCGTGTTATTATTACTTTCACCAACCATTAATTGCATAAACACCTTTTTTTGCATATTTCATATATTGTCCGACTCCTTAGGGCGCGATAGACTCAACAACAACAGCTGTCATCGGCGCCACAAGGAGGCACTGCAAGACCAGAAGCAAGTTTTACCCACAGCGCATCATTTCTGTTACACTAACTAAACTCGCCAAGTCTTTGGAATCTCCTTCAATAATTTTTTGTTTGACAGCGGCATATTAAGCGTTTCTCTCTCTCTCTCTCTCTCTCTCTCTCTCTCTCTCTCTCTCTCTCTCTCTCTCTCTCTCTCTCTCTCTAATGTTTGGTTCGTAAATGTTATTATTTCTGATTATTACACATACATAAAGAATATATCTATCTATCTATTTATCTATCTATTTATCTGTCTATCTACACCTATCTATCAATGTACATTTATCCATCTCCACACATCTATCTATATATCTATCTATTTATCTATCTATAAATCTACCTACTTACTTACGTACCTATCTATCGATCCATAATTTTACTTTTTTACACATATCTATCTATCCATCTGTCTGTCTATCTATTTATTTATCTACCAATCTATCAAGCTATACGTATGAGAGCCCCGTGGCAGATGGGCGAGGCACTAAAGTTTGCAGTGCCGGAAGCCCCCACCGCCCCAGGGCCTCGCGGGGATGCCTGGGTCTTCTGCTCGGGGCCACGGGATAGAGAGAGCTGTGTTGTATCGCCTCAGACGCAGAGCAACGTAAAACAGGGAAATGGTGGTGATACAGGAATGTGTGTGCTAGTGTTGGTTGCTTATTCTTCGTGAGATTTTTGTTATTATATGAACAGAATGCGTGTGATGGCTATGGAACATATCTGAATATTTTTTTGGTCACACCTCCAACAGTTGTAAAAGGGATTTAGTTGAAGTGACATAGGTTTTTGAGAAAGTTTTTATGGTTCTAGCGACAGATTAACAAGATATCTACATTGTTAATAGGAGAAACAGTCATGAGAGCCCGGCTAGTTATCTCTGTGGCTTTTGAAAATAGTCGTGATGAGAGAACTTATATTGTAAAGGTGTGGAGAATCAGCTGTTGCTACTACTACTACTACTACTACTACTACTACTATTACTACTACTACTACTACTACTACTACTACTACTACTACTACTACCGTTGCTACTGTGTGTGTGTGTGTGTGTGTGTGTGTGTGTGTGTGTGTGTGTGTGTGTGACAAGGGTCCTGTTGTGTGCTTCCCGATGACTGACTGACTGACTGACTTAATAATTGACTAAATGAATAGTTGACTTTGATGTGTCACAACAAGAGGATCATATAACGCAGTAAATTACACGCTGAATAATTATATAGTAAGAGAGAGAGAGAGAGAGAGAGAGAGAGAGAGAGAGAGAGAGAGAGAGAGAGAGAGAGAGAGAGAATCACGTGTTATATTCAAATTTCATTCTATTTATGTGTATTCATCTATTTATTTATTTATTTACTTTTATTGTTTTTTCTCTTCCTTTCTTCTTCTTCTTCTTCTTCTTCTTCTTCTTCTTCTTCTTCTTCTTATTATTATTATTATTATTATTATTATTATTATTATTATTATTATCATTCACTCTACTTACATGTTTCCGTTGTCAGTATTAAGTGTCCAACAAGGCAACAGTTAAGTAATACACAAAACAGTACAACTCATTAATATCATCCTTCCTCAGCTGCTCTGCTAATAATAACAATTCAAGTGCACTGACTACACTTTCCACTGCACTTATAAATCTTTTTCTACTTCATGCCCACTGTTATCATGTAATCTGCTTCCTTCTATATTCCTTCTAAGTGCATAGAGACTACCAATTATTAAGTAAATACAATACTACCCGCTAAGGTTACAATGAAGTGTGGTTAAGCAGTAATTCTCCTCCCCTCTCACCTTTATTCTGTCCACCTCACTAAAGCAGGAGTTAACTAGCACCTTCCTTCGCTCCTTCATCCCTTTCATTGGCACACTCTGGAACTTTGTCTCTTTCTGTCTTTCCTCCTCTGCAATGACTCGATCTGTTTCAAAAGTGGAGTAGCAAGAGTCTTCTGGAAATAAATTGATCTAATTTTATTTATTTATTGCTCATTTATTTATTTACTTATTTATTTTTACTAACTTTTAACTGCGAGCGGAAACTTCAGCATGCTATTTTATTATTTTTTCCCTGAGCCAGGAATAAAACACAAAGAATAAAAGACCAAAAGGGTATAATTTCCAGTATACTCCTTAACCAATTTCCATTTATATCCCCCTGTGCACCTCTAACTCCTTCACAACAACTGCCAATTCACGAGCTTCACGCAGGCACCAGGTGTTGACCAGAGCAGAGTAAGGACTCACTCTCCTTCCAGCGTCCTGTTAGCTGAATTTTTAACAGAAGGATAACAAGACGTCTCCGGGATTTAACTGGCCAACCCGAACAGAACTCTTTCCATATTTACCTTATGGAAAGAGGTAATTACGCTGGTGTTTTTTTGGTATAGAGTTTTGTAGCCAGTGTTCTTTTTATACGAAAATGTGTTATTTATGACAGACTTGTGTTCTGAGGCGCCCCGAGCTCTCATCAGGAGTGTTTTCTATGGCCACGGAAATGATTAGTCGGGGTACAGGGATGTTTTTCATTGAGGGTACAAAATCAAGTGTGTGTGTGTGTGTGTGTGTGTGTGTGTGTGTGTGTGTGTGTGTGTGTGTGTGTGTGTGAATAGTGTTTTTCAATAGGGCCATGTATGTGTTGGGTTAAAAAATCAGACCTGTAACTTTTCAATCTCTACTAGTCATGAAAACACCCATAAAAATAAAAAAAAAAAAAGATCTCAGCCACCTCATCTCATAAAAGCACTTCCTGAGAACCCCAGCTACCTTTTCCAACCACTAGTCATAAAAACACGCTTGGAAACTCCCAATAACTTCCACCACAACACATCGAAAAGAGAGACAAGACACTGAAACGTTTTGAAATACAGACTTGTTACTTAAATCATTTCACTGCCAGCCATTTTTTTTTTTTCCATAATCATCTATAAATCTTAAGATACTTATACTGCAGTTTCTTTGTAACCTCTTAATCTCTCTTCTTTCTGCCTCTATAAAAAATAATTTCTTTACAATGTTTCGAATGTTGACGAAGGGAAACCTTACCGGTGGAAGGACTCCGTTGATTTGATCATAATATTAGGATTTGTTCTTAAACGATTTAAGGTTTTGATTGCACCTCGTACTCTTAAATTATTTATTTTTTTTTTTTTGTTGCCAAGGGCAACAAAATTATGAATAAAAAAAAAGGGCTCTGTTAATGCTAGTTTCCATGCAGATGTCAGATAGAATTATAAAAAAAAAAAAAAAAAAACAGGTCTTGAAACCTCCCTCTTGAAAGAGTTCAAGTCATTGGAAGGAGGAAATACAGAAACAGGCAGGGAGGTGCAAAGTTTACCAGAGAAAGGGAAGGATGATTGAAAATACTGGTTAACTCTTGCATTAGGGAGGTGGACAGAATAACGATGAGAGAAAGAAGAATGTCTTGTTCAGCGAGGCCGCGGGAGGAGAAGAGGCATGCAATTAGGAAGATAAGAAAAGTAGTTAGCGTTAAAATAGCGGTAAAAGAGAGCAAGAGATGTAACGATGCGGTGATGAGGAACAGAATGAAGACAGTCAGTTAGATTGGAGCCTTCAATATTAGGGGTTGTATTCTTAAACGATTTAGACTTAAAATATTAGGGTTTGTATTCTTAAGCCATCGGAGCTTTCACTAATCAGGACTTGTACTCTAAAACGATATGTCTTTTTAGTAACAGCTTAGATTATTGGAACTTTCAGTATTAGAGTTTGTATACTTAGACAATCTAACCTTTCAATATAAAGTCTTACATTCTTAAGTACTGGTGCTTTCAATATTTGTGCTTGTATTCTTAAACGATCTGACCTTTCAGTATTAGATCTTGTACATATTTTTAGTCGATCTGAACTTTCAAAAGCACATTTTGTCTGGACACAAATGTAACTAGTTGGATTATTATAATGTCTTCCTTTAACTATGGCGCAGAATCCTTGTTTAACTGTCACTAGAATCACGAAGACATCCTCGCAAACTCATAACTTTCTCTACAGTCTGTTAAAAGAAGTGAAGAGAGGGCGCTGAAATATTTGAGACTATGGACCCTGTAGGACTGCGAGGCATAACATAAAGACTGTTGCTGCTGCTGCTGAAAATATGGGTAAAAGATGGAGTGAAATAGAGGTCCATTGCTCCTACAGGGCTCTCCTCATAGCAGCTACATTTTAACAAGTTCTGAAAATAAGAATAAAGTCGATTAAACTTGATTTGGGCTCAGGATGCAAGGCAGTGAATGTTATTGATGAAGTGTTAGGTTCGGAGTAAGATGTTGTGAAGTTTAGTAACTTTAGAGAAACTGAGATAGCTAGAGTTCAGCAAGCAGTTTGAAGCTCAGACATTATTGAAATTCCCAAAACAGAAGGGAGAGTTACCTATAGTAGTTTTCTGACACACACACACACACACACACACACACACACACACACACACACACACACACACACACACACACACACTCTAACAGAAGGTAAGTTACTAAGAAAAGGTGTCAAGTCGAGTGCCTGGAACGTAGTGAGGGTAAGAGAGTTGGTGTTCGTGAGGATAAACGGCGACTGAGATAAAATTCACATGAATTACGTACTTGTTTGATGGAGACGTGGAGGTGTGATGGAGTGAGTGTCTTTACTATGGAAAATGGGAATAAAATTAAGTGCTTGTAAAGATGTGTTGGAGTTTGTATGTAGTACGCAGTTATTCAATGTTGATATAGTAGTGTGAGTGAAAGTAGCTATAACTTAGATAACGGGAGGAGAGATAGTGTTCTTAAAAATGAGAGGACACGGTGTTAAAATTTGCAAGTTGTACGCTGTTATTTGATAGAGATACAAGAGTGTGAATGTGGGAGTGTCTTGAAGGTAGAAAATGGGAATAGAGCTGAATGTTCGTAAAGATGAGGGGGACACTATGCTAACATTTAAAAGTAGTACGCAGTCATTATATACATGTAAGAGTGAGACTGAGTGTTTTTGACATAGAAAACAAAGAGAAAATTAAGTGATTCTGTGTTTTATAACTTTCCTATCCCCAGTATGTCATTGTATAATGCAAGAAAAATAACGTAGATATAAATATAGATACACATAAGACCCTAAAAAAAATAACACTATAATTACACCTATATATCTAAAATGTACTCCACTTTCAATTAACAAACTGAAACTATTCTAAAAGATGACGGGAATACTACTTTCCAAGATTCGTGCCTGTGTAGCCATCTGACGGAGGAGTGGGGCGCGTGAGGCAGTTATCACACTCGTAGCAAAACTGTGGAAATACTGGAGAGCTCTGTAGCGGCGCAACGAGAAGTGGCTGTAGTTGATGGCAGCAGGAGTGTGCTTCACGCCATAGAGGAGGAGAGTACAGGGTGTTAGCTGGTAAAAACGAGTTTGATGGAGCGGAGTTATGTGGGTAGTAGATATGTAAGAGGGAGGTGCTGATAACGGAGTGTAGAGAGCAGGTGTTCGCTTTTTAGTACATCTTGAGGGAGGAAAGTGGCGTTCAGATATACGTAAAAGATGTAACAAGGCTGATGCAGACTAGGTACTTGGGGTTACGTTGCTGAAAAGGACGAGAAGTAACGGATTCAAGTTTGACTGCGTTAGATTTTAGAAGGGAGAAAAGTGGCGTTCTGATATGCGTAAGGGATATGACGAGGCTGATGCAAATTAGATACTTGGGGTTACGTTGCTGAAAAGAACGAGAAGTAACGGATTCAAGTTTGATTATAGTTTAGATTTTAGAAGGCAGAGGGACAGATTCGTACATAAATAGACTGGTAAATGACTGGAATAAGAGTACATTCCGTAATCACGTTATTTGTGCTGAGTCAATAAGGGAGTTTCAAATATTACGTATAGATTTATATCCATAAATCTATATGAATGATAAATGATACAGTATGGTTAATGGTAAGTATGATAAGTGGATAGAGGTATGTATGTTATATGCTTTTCACAGGGACTGCCACGTGTAGACTTACTGACTCTTTGCAGCTTCCCTTATGTTCTGTATCTACACTACTTGCTTGTGCGCTGATGAGAAGAACATAAGAAGTGACGAGTGTGTGTTACAGTATCCAAGGTGTTCAGCATATCCAGTGCAGTACTTCCTTGGTATACTAAATGACTTGTCGCGACGCCGTTTGAACATGTACTTGTGAAAATAAAACAGGGAAAGTTTTCTGAAAGATGTTTGGAAAAATTGCCTTCTACCACGGCGCCATTTGGACGTAAACTGGTGAAAAAAAGGAAATAAAAAGATGAAGGAAAAGCTTGAAAAATTAACTTCCGCGTCACAATTTGGAGGTGAAGTGGTGATAGAAGAAAAACCCTATTGCGTGAAAAAAAGAAAAAAGAATAATGGTTAACCCTTGCATTAGGGAGGTGGACAGAATAGGGGTGAGAGACAAGTAAAAAAGTTTTGTGCAGCGAGGAGGGGAGGTATGCAGTTTGCAACATCAGATCACTTAGCGTGAAAATAACGAAAGAAGATAGCAAGAGATGCAACACTGCGGCGATGAAAAAGAGGCTGAAGGTACGAGTGGAAACCTCCTCCACCCATACATGTGAAGCATACTTCATACATGGACGGATAAGGCTCCTGTACAGAGTTAGCTGCTGAGGGTGTGAGAAAAATTGGCTGAGACGACTCAGAACGCCTAACTTCATAGAAGCTGTTTTGGCTAGGGATGAGATGTGAAGTTTCAAGTTTAGATTACTACGAAAGGGCAGAACGAGGATGTTTGGTGCAAATAGAAGAGGGGGACAGTTAAGTGTCGTTGAAAAAAAAGGGATAGTTGTCTGGAAGGTTGTGTCAAGCACATAGGAATTGGAGGAATTGAGTTTTTAATGCACTGAACAACATTAAGTTTGCTCTGCCCAGTGAGATATTTTAGAGAGATCAGAAGTCAGGCGTTTCGTGGCATAAGTTGTTTATCTCCTGAATGGTTGGACATCTATAAAAAGATATGGAGAAGTGCAGGGTGGTATCATCAGCGTAGGAGTGGATAAGAGTGGATAGATAATTGATAAACAATAGGACAGGACAGAACCGTGAGCAACACCACTGTTAATAGACTTAAGAGAAGATCAGTGACCATCTACCACAGCAACAATAGAACGGTCAGGAAGGAAACGAGAAGTTACAGAGAGAAGGTTAGAAGCCGTAGGAGGGTAGTTTGGAAATCAAAGCTTTGTGCCAGACTAACAAATGCTCTTGATATGTCTAAGTTAACAGCGAAAGTTTCACCAAAATCTCTAATAAAAGAGGATGACCAAGACTCAGTAAGGAAGGCCAGATCGCCACGGAATCCATGCTACCTAAATAAATCTTCAAGACAAATATAGAATAGGCTTTAAAATAATGGGACCTGTAGCCAAGGAAAGAGAGGAGATAAGGGCGCCCCTGGAACACAAGGCACTAGGGCACGTGTTTGCTGTCATCAGGTTCATCTACAATACCAAACAACACTACCCGAATCCCGTCGCTATGACGTGGAGAGAGTTGCGTCATGTTTAACCAACTCAGAATTTATATTGCTAACTTGCTTTCTTTTGCTCTCTTTATATTTCCAGTCTTTTATTAAACTTATACGTATTTTTTTCAATATACATTATAGCAGTGTGAACATTATTATTTAGAAAGTAGAGAGAGAAGTCATGGTTCAGTCAACTCAGAATCTATATTAGGTACTAATTTCTTTTTATTTTCTGTTTATTTATCTATTTTTTTTTTAGTTGTACCTTAAAGTTCTATGTATTTTATACATCCTGTATCATTGTAGTTTAATTTTATTTATTTATTTATTTATTTATTTATTTATTTTTTTACTAAAGGAATGTGCCAAGAAAGAGATTCATAGTTTAGTCAACTCAGAACCTATATTGTTTACTCCATTCCTTCTTCTCTTTCGATATAATTATTCTTTTTATGGAATTTCAGCGTATTTTTTTTTTCACTCTTGCTTCTGTAACGTAGCAATATGAATTATTATTTTGTTTTGAGAATGTAGAAGGAAATTGTCTTAGTTAACTTAAAACTTATATTACTTTATTTCCTATTTCCTTTTCATAGTTTTAGTCTTTTCTTAATGTTCTATGTATTTTATCACTCCTGCTTTTGTAAGAGAACAGATGGAATTTTTCCTAAAAGAACGTTAATACAAGTAAGATAATTTTTCTTCTTTTGTATTACAGTGATTATTCAGATTCCTACGTATTTAACTCACTAGTGACTTTACATTATATTAAAATATTCATCCTGTGTTACATTTATGAAGTAGAAGGAGAGGACGTGGAGGAGGAGGAGGAAAAATGTTACAGTACGAGTTTTTTTTCTTGTTTCTAATCTGTAGATGTATTTGTCTTCCTTATTGTTTCTATAATTTTAGTATTTTATTACACGAATTGAAAGTGCAGATTAATCAAAGTACAATAGTTTTCTCCAACAGTGGAAGTGAAATTCTTATTTCCTACTCCCAGCCCAAGCAACGTCAGCCGTGGACGTCAGTCTGTGAGAGTAAGAGAAAGAAGGTGGGTATATCAGTCTCTCCGGTGGAAGCCTAGTGGCCCTCACCTGACAGACGAAAGCATTAACTATCCTGATTATCAAGGTCTGTCAAAGAAACAGGTAGAGGCATCTGTGAGGGTAAGAGAAAGTGTATCGAGAAGGTTTGTGAGAGGGAGAGGAGAAAATCTGTCTGTGAGAGAGGCATGAATTGACGGTCAGCCTGAGAGCATTACCTCGCCAGGCTCACCGTTCCCATCACATTGTCCTGCTTTATTAAACGTGGTGTTAGTATTTACTAATGCCAGTGTAGCCGTTTTCAATTTTTTAAACACTTTTCCAGCTCCGCACTTCGGGTTACGTAGACCAGACCCGAAGTCGCATTGGAAGTGTTGGTGAGAACTACCCCTCCCCAATAGCAGACCAGAGTGATATTTACCAGTCCTGTGCAACGGAAAGTTATGTTAGAAATATTAAAATGTACCAAAGTGTTCCTGTGCGAAAGAAAATTGTATACATCCTCTAAATTAATATATTTCGGCGTTCGAAATGCCGCGTTCGGGTGCATTTTGGAAACTGCGCTTGCAGCCTGATGAGTTATGGTTTGTTTAAGGGCAGCCTCCACCGTCACTGACAGGTCCCAGTATTATTTTACTTTTTCTAGAGTCTCAACATGGCTTTCTTACCTTTATCAGATAGATCTTCTCATTGTGAGTAATTTGAACATCATGTACATCCATCGCAAATTATTTATAATGATAGCAATTTTCAAAGATTAGTTGGGTTAAGTTAGCTTTAGTTTGGTCATGGGGTGCTATTTTTGATTGATATTGCTTCTAGAGCAAACACGATCATCATTCATTAATATGAGTGTAAAGAAAATATCAGCAGTACCATTATAATTCGCATTTATCAAAGTATTATAAAACCTCCCACTCGTCTCCTGGACGGCGATTCTTCTGGCCTCGACACAGGTGCGTGCACTTTCATTTTTTTAAGTAGCTAGATTTTCACGTTTCTTCTAATACTGTACACAGAGAAATAGCTAACACGTATCCACATGAACGTTCGTAAGAAACGCTCACTATTAACTATATTACAAGCCAAAATAGGTTCGCCCTTCGCCTCCGATCAAACCACTCTCGCCATCGCTTCGAACATTAACATACAATCACAGATTTTTTCACTGTTACATGTTGCATGATGATTCTGAAGGTATGTATGGATAGAGCAACTTTTATTTGGTTATTGCTGGAAGGAAAATGCAAAAGTAGGTCTAGTAAATGAGAAATAACAAAATTCGGCAACTTTTCCTCGTCACTGAGGGAAGCAGAGCTGCCAACCTATGCGGAAAGCCTAGTATTTACTAACCCGACATTGGAGCTTGCATTCAGTGTTTAACGAATGCAACCGTGGGATCTGTAGAACCAGATACGACCGTGGGGCTTGCTGCTTCGCAATTACTAATACGACATTTAAAAAAAGCGGGCCATTGCATCTTGGCGCGCTGCCATAGGGTGAGGCGAGGGCCATCTCATTTTCACCTTTCCCAGCGCCTCGTTTGTGAATGTGCCTGACAGTTCCTCTGATGTCTTATAGTAGTAAAAGCCAAGCAGTGTGGTAAGATGAAGCTTACTGAAGATCCCACATCAGTACTCGAGGCCTCGCTACATCCTTGTGCTGGCCACGGGAACAAGTTCATGCAGGGCCGCTGGCTGAGGGAACTGAGCCAGGTGGTGATACTACAGCGGTGCCGAGGATCTATTTATGGTGATGAGGATCTTATTTATGATTATAAAAACACAGGAGTGAGTGCAATGACTACAAACAATTAGCGTAACGTGAAATAAATGTTCCAATGACTAGTTTGCGGTTGTTGCTTAGTCTGTGGATCAACAAGTGGCTAAATACACGACTTAGTGCTGCTTGAATACGATCAATTAGTGTGACGTGATATGTTACAATGACTAGCCTACGATTGTTACGTACGTATTCTGAGGATCGGCCAGAAATGGCTAAACTCTGCTTGCTTCTGATGATATAAACATTCGACTAAGTTAGTGTTACGGGAGTGGTGTTGCATCATTACACTGGTGTATAGTGCTATAGTGAGCAGCAGTTTATGATAGTTGGGTAATCTGTGGATCAGCAGGCATTGCCTAACTAAACACAGCTTACTTCTGATACTTTGAACATTGGACATAATGCAAGGAAGGAAAGAAGGACGTAAGGTGTGTTAGTGGTCAGCTGGTTTTTTATTTACATTGGTTGAAATTATTGTTAGTTGTTTTGTGAGTTGTAAATGTTAGAGATTATTTACACCTACTAGAATACAGTGTTACATTACTACAATGTTATGTGCGTTATTACAGTGTTTTTAAGATTGTTGCGTAGTCCTTGAACTGGCAAGAAATGTTTGAACAAACTTTACTTATGATATTCTAGACCTTTCTTCTGATAAGAGAAAAAAATGCCTACACAAACCTTGCTTCTGATAATATAAACTGATTACAGTGTTTTTTTTTATCGTTAGTGTTAAGTTAAATAGTGTTACAGTGCATAGGAGTGGATGGGTTAACGTGATCTGAAGAAAGAAAACCAAACAAACCTTATTTTCGTAATCCCTTCAACCCAATGCTACCTGGCAGAAGTGTTCTTATTGTTTTTTTTTTTTTTTTATGTAGGAAGGACACTGGCCAAGGGCAACAAAAATCTAATAAAAAAATGCCCACTGAAATGCCAGTCCCATAAAAGGGTTAAAGCAGTGGTCAAAAATTGGTGGAAAAGTGTCTTGAAACCTCCCTCTTGAAGGAATTCAAGTCATAGGAAGGTGGAAATACAGAAGCAGGCAGGGAGTTCCAGAGTTTACCAGAGAAAGGGATGAATGACTGAGAATACTGGTTAACTCTTGCGTTAGAGAGGTGGACAGAATAGGGGTGAGAGAAAGAAGAAAGGTTTGTGCAGCGAGGCCGCGGAAGGAGGGGAGGCATGCAGTTAGCAAGATCAGAAGAGCAGTTTGCATGAAAATAGCGGTAGAAGACAGCTAGATATGCAACATTGCGGCGGTGAGAGAGAGGCTGAAGACAGTCAGTTAGAGGAGAGGAGTTGATGAGACGAAAAGCTTTTGATTCCACCCTGTCTAGAAGAGCAGTATGAGTGGAACCCCCCCCCCCCAAGACATATGAAGCATACTCCATACATGGACGGATAAGGCCCTTGTACAGAGTTAGTAGCTGGGGGGGTGATAAAAACTGGCGGAGACGTCTCAGAACACCTAACTTCATAGAAGCTGTTTTAGCTAGAGATGAAATGTGAAGTTTCCAGTTCAGATTATAAGTAAAGGACAGACCGAGGATGCTCAATGTAGAAGAGGGGGACAGTTGAGTGTCATTGAAGAAGAGGGGATAGTTGTCTGGAAGGTTGTGTCGAGTTGATAGATGGAGGAATTGAGTTTTTGAGGTATTGAACAATACCAAGTTTGCTCTGCCCCAATCAGAAATTTTAGAAAGATCAGAAGTCAAGCGTTCTGTGGCTTCCCTGCGTGATATGTTTACCTCCTGAAGGGTTGGACGTCTATGAAAAGACGTGGAAAAGTGCAGGGTGGTATCATCAGCGTAGGAGTGGATAGGACAAGAAGATTGGTTTAGAAGATCATTAATGAATAACAAGAAGAGAGTGGGTGACAGGACAGAACCCTGAGGAACACCACTGCTAATAGATTTAGGAGAAGAACAGTGACCGTCTACCACAGCAGCAATAGAACGGTCAGAAAGGAAACTTGAGATGAAGTTACAGAGAGAAGGATAGAAGGGTAGAGGATAGAGGGTAGTTTGGAAATCAAAGCTTTGTGCCAGATTCTATCAAAAGCTTTTGATATGTCCAAGGCAACAGCAAAAGTTTCACCAAAATCTCTAAAAGAGGATGACCAAGACTCAGTAAGGAAAGCCAGAAGATCACCAGTAGAGCGGCCTTGACGGAACCCATACTGGCGATCAGATAGAAGGTTGTGAAGTGATAGATGTTTAAGAATCTTCCTGTTGAGGATAGATTCAAAAACTTTAGATAGGCAGGAAATTAAAGCAATAGGACGGTAGTTTGAGGGATTAGAACGGTCACCCTTTTTAGGAACAGGTTGAATGTAGGCAAACTTCCAGCAAGAAGGAAAAGTAGATGTTGACAGACAGAGCTGAAAGAGTTTGACTAGGCAAGGTGCAAGCACGGAGGCACAGTTCCAGTGTTGCAGTGCTAAGTTAGTGTTACAGTGCAAAGGAGTGACTCGAAGAAAACCTGGAAAACGTAATTATTCTCATAACACCTACCCAGTGCTACCTACCTACTTGACCACAGTGTTAATATCGTTGCAGTGATAAGTTGAATAGTATTAGAGTGCAAAGGAATTGATAGCTGATTAGTGACCAGAAGAAAATCTAGAAAATCTAAATAATTCTCATAACCTCTTCAAGCCAGTGTTGCTTCAATACAGTGTTACGTGATAGTGGCTGTGCAGCGTTAAATAGTGTTAGAGTGCAAAGAAATTGATATTTAACTAGTGACTTGAAAAAAAAAAAACCTAATCAAACTCATTATTCCTTCAACAGTGTTACGCGAGAATGTCAGAGCAGCCTAGTGTGTGCCGTATCTCTCTCTCTCTCTCTCTCTCTCTCTCTCTCTCTCTCTCTCTCTCTCTCTCTCTCTCTCTCTCTCTCTCTCTCTCTCTCTTGTTATTGTTAAAGGATAATAACAATTTACAAGTTCTGACAAGGTTAAGGGTAGAAAACTCTCTTTCCCTCCTTCCTTCCCTCTCCTCTTCCCCCCCCTCTCTCTCTCTCTCTCTCTCTCTCTCTCTCTCTCTCTCTCTCTCTCTCTCTCTCTCTCTCTCTCTCTCTCTCTCTCTCTCGATGACAATGTTCAAAGAAATACAATATAAAGTAGATGGACATATACATTTTCGGAAGGATTAACAGGAATGGTTATGTTACAATGTTGGGCACAGGGTTAGATAATTCTCTCTCTCTCTCTCTCTCTCTCTCTCTCTCTCTCTCTCTCTCTCTCTCTCTCTCTCTCTCTCTCTCTCTCTCTCTGCCACCACATTTTTTTCCGTTCCAAATATTAGTTCTGTTGTTCAATTTTCTTGGTATGGTCTCTGAAATAGATTGTTCGTATTTTTTGTTTTGCTAAACGGATCATTTTGATATGAGATGGTTATTGTCTGTACGCTGTGTGGGTGATGGTGTTTGTTGTTGTTGTTGTTGTTGTTGTTGGTGGTGGTGGTGGTGGTGGTGTTTATTTAAATTTTCCTCAGCGCGTCTTCGTACTTAAAAAAAAAAAATAATAATAAAAAAATAAGGAAAAACTAAGGTGATTTAAGCTATCGTAATCTAGGCTGACGTGGCACTTTTATCCCCTGCGAAAGGTGTCTGAGGTGGCTGGTGGTGGAAAAATTTTGTTGCATTTATATAGATTTTTTTTTTTTTTTTGTACGGTGAGCAATCTAATATAAAAAAAAAAATGGTTTCTGTATGGCTGGTGGAGGGACGTGTTCTCTTTACATCTATGCTTCCGTTCTGAGCGGTACGTTTACTACACTTTCTTAGAACATAAAAAAAAAAAAAAAACATATAAGAAAACAATGGAAGCTGCAAGAGCCCGAAACGATAATTACTCCCAGTGAGGTCTAAAGCACTGTTCAGGGGGTGCTGTGAACTTATCATTAAACCCAGCTGTGACCTCACTGAACGTTTCCCTTTTGTGTCTCACAACACAAGGGGGCAGTCACAGCCTGCCCTCTAAAGACAACTCTCTTCTTCCACACAAAACTACAAGCACCTAATAACACCAGATCTAAAGATCTAAGATCTAGTTTTCAATCTGTAGAACACCACCTCTCCTTTTCTAAACCTCATCTTCTTTTCCTCACTGAAACTCAGGTGTCTGAGGCAACTGACAGTAGCCCCTTTTCTGTTCCCTCCTACTTTCTCTATCCTCATTTTCGATCCAAAGCTGGATGCTGCGTTTATGTGCGCAATGACTTAACCTGCTCTCGTGCCCACGCTCTTGAATCTTCCGAGTTTTCCACCATCTGGCTACGACTACAGAGTAACTCTCAAACTAAATTTATTTGTGCTGTATACCTCTAACCTAACTCCTCTGACTATAAGAAATTCTTTGACTACTTAACTTCCAAGGTGGAGCACATTCTGACCCTCTTCCCTTTTGCAGAGATCTCCATTCTTGGAGACTTCAATGTTCACCACCAGCTTTGGCTTTCCTCTCCCTTCACTGACCATCCTGGTGAACTAGCCTACAACTTTGCTATCCTCCACGACCTAGAGCAATTGATGTAACACCCTACTCGTATTCCTGACCGTCTTGGAGATACGCCCAACATTCTTGACCTTTTCCTGACCTCTAATCCTGCTTATGCTGTCACCCTTTCTTCTCCGTTGGGCTCCTCCGATCACAATCTCATATCTGTATCTTGTCCTATCGCTCCAATCCCTCTTCAGGAATCCCCTAAGCGAAGGTGCCTCTGGCGTTTTGCCTCTGCTAGTTGGGGGGATCTGAAGAGATATTTTTCTGATTTTCCTTGGAATGAATACTGCTTCCGTGTCAGAGACCCGTCTCTGTGTGCTGAGCGCATAACAGAGGTGATAGTGTCTGGTATGGAGGCGTACATTCCTCACTCATTTTCTCGTCCTAAACCTTCCAAACCTTGGTTTAACACAGCTTGTTCTCGTGCTATACTTGATAGAGAGGTGGCCCACAAAAGGTACTTAAGCCTTCCATCACCAGAATCTCATGCACTTTATATTTCTGCCCGGAACCATGCCACGTCTGTTCTCCAACTAGCCAAAAACCAAAAAAAATAGAAAGTGTCAGAACCTTTCAAGATCTAACTCCCCTCGTGATTTCTGGCATCTAGCCAAAAATATTTTCAATAACTTTGCTTCTTCTTCTTTCCCTCCTTTATTTCAACCAGATGGCACCAGTGCTTTCACATTTATTTCTAAAGCTGAACTCTTCGCTCAAACCTTTGGTAAAAACTCTATCTTGGACGATTCTGGGCTTGTTCTTCCCTCTCCTCCACCCTCTGACTACTTCATGCCACGTATCAAAATTCTTCGCAATGATGTTTTTCATGCCCTCGCTGGCCTAAACCCTCGGAAGGCTTATGGACCTGATGGGGTCCCTCCAATTCTTCTCCGAAACTGTGCCTCCGTGCTTGCACCTTGCCTAGTCAAACTCTTTCAGCTCTGTCTGTCAACATCTACCTTTCCTTTTTGCTGGAAGTTTGCCTACATTCAACCTGTTCTTAAAAAGGATGACCGTTCTAATCCCTCAAACTACCGGCCTATTGCTTTAATTTCCTGCCTATCTAAAGTTTTTGAAACTATCCTTAACAGGAAGATTCTTAAACATCTATCACTTCACAACCTTCTATCTGATCCCCAGTATGGGTTCCGTCAAGGCCGCTCTACTGGTGATCTTCTGGCTTTCCTTACTGAGTCTTGGTCATTCTCTTTTAGAGATTTTTGCTGTTGCCTTGGACATATCAAAAGCTTTTGATAGACTCTGGCACAAAGCTTTGATTTCCAAACTACCCTCCTACGGCTTCTATCCTTCTTTCTGTAACTTCATCTCAAGTTTCCTTTCTGACCGTTCTATTGCTACTGTGGTAGACGGTCACTGTTCTTCTCCTAAATCTATTAACAGGGGTGTTCCTCAGGGTTCTGTCCTGTCACCCATTCTCTTCTTATTATTCATTAATGATCTTCTAAACCAAACTTCTTGTCCTATCCAGTCCTACGCAGATGATACCACCCTGCACTTTACCACGTCTTTTCATAGACGTCCAACCCTTCAGGAGGTAAACATTTCACGCAGGGAAGCCACAGAACGCTTGACTTCTGATCTTTCTAAAATCTCTGATTGGGGCAGAGCAAACTTGGTATTGTTCAATGCCTCAAAAACTCAATTCCTCCATCTATCAACTCGACACAACCTTCCAGACAACTATCCCCTCTTCTTCAATGACACTCAACTGTCCCCCTCTTCTACACTGAACATCCTCTGTCTGTCCTTTACTTATAATCTGAACTGGAAACTTCACATCTCATCTATAGCTAAAACAGCTTCTATGAAGTTAGGTGTTCTGAGACGTCTCCGCCAGTTTTTCTCACCCCCCCCCAGCTGCTAACTCTGTACAAGGGCCTTATCCGTCCATGTATGGAGTATGCTTCACATGTCTGGGTTCCACTCATACTGCTCTTCTAGACAGGGTGGAATCAAAAACTTTTCGTCTCATCAACTCCTCTCCTCTAACTGACTGTCTTCAGCCTCTCTCTCACCGCCGCAATGTTGCATCTCTAGTTATCTTCTACCGCTATTTTCATGCTAACTGCTCTTCTGATCTTGCTAACTGCATGCCTCCACTCCTCCCGCGGCCTCGCTGCACAAAACTTTCTTTCTTTCTTTTCTTTCTTTCTTTCTCTCATCCCTATTATGTCCACCTCTCTAACGCAAGAGTTAACCAGTATTCTCAATCATTCATCCCTTTCTCTGGTAAACTGTGGAACTCCCTGCCTGCTTCTGTATTTTCACGTTCCTATTGTAACATGATTATGCGCATGTTAAGTTAAGTTTATTTTACGTTCGTGCTACCCGTCAGTGGTATGGTTCCAATATTATTTGTTTTATTTCTCTTAATATACTTCTTATTGTATGCTGAACGAGTTTACACCAACTATGTATGTATTTGTCCGTAAATTGTGTATTTGATATTTGATGTGATAAAAATACTGTATAAGTAGACTACAATGGATTTGTTAAAGAGTATAGTTTATGCGGAGTGGCACACGGTTGTTGTGGAGGCCCGCGCGGCCTGATATAGACACTGACAGACAGGAGAGTGAGACAAGTGGAGACGGTTTGCTAGCTACGGGTCTCCCTCGTAGGACTCGGGAATAAGGTCGCCCCTCCTGTTCTATAGACTGTAAGTGTTATAACCTTTACATGATTATTGTTCAGGGTTATCTTCATAGTAGTTACAATTTGCTTCATGTGCTCAACATTATTTCTGTACCACTTGTTATCAATCATGGGTTATTAGTGCCTATGATTGTGTTTATTAAATTATACTAATCATATGATCAGGGAATGAGATATTGACATGTCTGTGGTTTGTAGGGTTATGAAAGTGAGACGTCAGTGGATTACCTATCAATTATCAAAGCACCAGTGACGTATCCGGCTGTTGGGGATTCCACGCCATAGTATTTTCAACACAACTGACGCTGGCAATGTTGTGAGTGTTATGGTTATTGTGTATTTGTGTGATTTTTGTCATGCTATGATTTACAGTGATATGTATGAGGATTTTCTGAGCTTTATAATGATGTGAGTCACACAGGGTATTTATCCATTGTTTGGGAGGTTTATCATATTGTGAACTGCAGAGATATTTTTGTGATTTCTGTACTTATTATACTATGAGGTACATGGGAACTATTCAAGGTCTGATCATGTTATGTAGTGATTATTTTTGTATTTTTAGTGTTTCTACGCTCATATGATTTTACCATGATTTGGTATCGGGCTGATTTATCCTGGACCCACAGGTTGGAACGCTACAATAAATGTTGCAACACATTGCTCGCCTGTGGATTGCCCTAACGCTACATTCCAACAACACCCACAACCATGCCCAAGACGGAGGACCTTGAGCGCCGACGGAGACTACGAGGGACAGCCCGTGGAAAGCTAACTAGGAAGTGTAACCTACTCTCTGAGCAAGTGAAGCAGGGTAAGCCATCTAGCATTATTGAGGATTATTATGAGGAAGTAAAGGACGCTTTTCGGGAACTCGAGAGACGACACGAGGATGTGATGGACGCATTATGTGAGAGTGATCAAGAGGAGGAGGACTTTAATGGAAAACTTAAGAATGAAGAACAGTATATAGTTCAGGCAGAATTGTTGAAGACAGGTGCTTGTGAGACTTTATTACAGCTATGTAAAAAGGAAAAGGAGACAGCCTTAACAGATAGTGCAACTAAGGTTAAGGTGAAGCCAATAGAACCTCCTAAATTTGAAGGTGACATACGCCAATACCAGACATTTCGCAGCAACTATGATAAAATAATGACTGTCAATTATGGGGAAAATGCCTTTGCCTTAAAACAGTGCTTATCAGGTGAAGCGCTAAGTGTAGTACATGGAGTAGATGATGATTACAAGGAAATGTTCCGTCGTCTTGACCAAAGGTATGCTGATCCAGTTAGATTGACAGATACTGTTATCAACCAACTGCAAGAATTAAAGCCAATTGCTGAAGGCAATACTGGTAAATTTGTAGAAACCGTGGAAGTCATAGAAAAGTGCTGGACTGACATGAGTAAAAATAATTTAGAAGTACAGATGTCCACTGTAATTGTGATAAGCTTAATTGAGAAAATACTTCCACCCCAACAAAAAAGAGAGTGGACTAAGATCTACCAAAATCTGTCAAATAAAGTAAATGCTTTTCCTGAGTTGTTAAAGTATTTGAAGGAAGAAAAGAATGTCCTTGATTATATAGACAAAGATGTTCGTAAGAGGTCACATAATTCCAAGGCTACTGTTCATAGTGTAGAGGTAAAAGAGGATGACAGTCAAATTATGAGAACATTGCAAAAGTTGCAACTTCAACAAGCAGAACATCAGGCTAACATGGAAAGTATAATGCAGAAGTTCACTCAAACACTATCTAGTGGGGGTTCACAGGTTGGACGTCATAGACAAAACTACGGAAACCCCAACTTTTGTTGGTATCACAATTCTGATTCGCACACTATCAGTCGCTGTAACACATTTCATAATTTGGAACCCTCAAACAAGATGGAGGTTTTACGGAAGAACCATGTTTGTTTTCACTGTTTGGCAATGGGACACAGTTCTAAGGATTGTCAGGAAAAACGCAGTTGCTACATGAAGTTAGGAAATGGTAATGTTTGTGGTAAGCCACATCATCCGAGACTTCACTATTTGCTTTATCAAAATGATATTAATATTCACACCAACAAGTCAGATGGTTGTACTTTGCTGATGATTGGTCAAGTTAACTGTAAAGATGACTCATTAGTAACTCTTTTTGATCCCGGCAGTACAAGTAGCTTGGTGACTCATCGCAAAGCACGGGACTTAGGATTATGTGGCACACCATATAACATCACTATGACAACAGTTGGAAATGTAAGTGATACTGTATTCACTAAAATGTATAAAATGCCTCTTGTAGATGAGACAGGTAAACAATATTTAATACAATGTGTAGGAATGGATGAAATCACTTCAGAAGTTAATCCAGTCCCTATGGACATAATTCTTTCTCAGTTAGGAGTTTCTCAGTCAATGCATATTTTCCGTCCTCATGGGAGAGTTGATCTTTTGATTGGTGCTGACAGTTGTGACATCATTCCTACAACTGTTAAAACTGTAGGGAAATTGCAACTCATGAAAGGTCCCTTCGGCTATTGTGTCAGAGGATCGCACCCAGAACTCAAAAATGAATATACAGAGCACTATGTGGCTCAAGTAAACCACATGTCCTTAACATCTAACACTTTTGAAATTCAAGGGGAGATCTGTAGAACTTTTAAGGAGGATATAGATAATTTGTTTGCAATGGATCACCTAGGCACAAATTGTAGACCCAAATGTACCAATTGCATTAACTGTAAAGACTGCAATAGAGAGACGCACATAACTGTAAAGGAAGAAGAAGAAATGAAATTGATTCTCAGTGGACTTGAATATCAGGAGAAAGAGAAGACCTGGACTGTACATTACCCTTGGATTAAAGATCCACATCATTTGCCGAATAATTTTGGGGTAGCACTAATGAAACTTAAAGGTACGGAAAAGCGACTGAAGAAGTTGGGCAGTAGGTCAACAGAAAATTACAAGGTACAAATTGATGACATGTTAAAGAGAGGTGTTGCTAGAAAACTAAATAGGGAGGAGTTAAATTGGTACAAAGGTCCAGTGCACTATTTGTCTCATCATGAGGTGTTGAAACAAAGTTCAGCTTCCACCCCTACTCGCATTGTATTTAATGCTTCTGCCTCATATAATGGTCATGTGCTGAATAATTATTGGGCTAAGGGTCCCAATGTAATGAACAGTCTTTTTGGTCTTTTACTTAGATTCAGAGAAGGTTCCATAGCATTTGTTGGAGATATAGCCAAGATGTTTAATAGCATCAGGTTATCTGAATTTGACAGTCACGTACACAGGTTTCTTTGGCGAGACTTTGAGGATCGGGCCCCAGACCACTATGCCCTCACAGCAGTTCCCTTTGGAGACATTTGTAGTCCGGCTATTGCTATACTTGCTATGAGACAAACAGCTGAGAAATGCAAGGAGGAATTCCCTGAAGCAGCCAACGTAATTGTGCAAGATAGTTACATGGATGATATCATACATAGCATGAATGATACAGAGAAGGCTAGTCAGATCATAAAGGATGTTGAGCTTATTCTGAACCGTGGAAACTTTCACATGAAGGAGTGGATCATAAGTGGGAAGACCCAAGTTGGAAATGATGTGGACTTGTCAGGTATACCAGGAGAAAAGGTTCTGGGATTAGTATGGAACCCTGTAGAAGATGAAATAAGTTTCAAGATGAAAATGAAAAGTACGTGTAAACAGACTTGCAGTGTTGAAGTTAAGAGTAATTCCGATGAACCACAAAATCCACTAACTAAAAGAAAGGCTCTTAGTTACATATCAACAATATTTGATCCCATGGGGTTTGTTACACCAGTGACTTTACGTGGTAAACTGTTGATGAGACAAATCATTGAGTACATTGATGAGAATGGACGGAAATTAGACTGGGATGATCCTTTACCTGAGGAATTTATAGGGAAATGGTACAAATTCTGTCATGATATGCATGAATTGGGAACTATTAAATTGCCTAGATGCATTTGTAATGCTGAATTAGTTGAACCAACCCTGATACTGTTTAATGATGCGAGCACCCTAGCATATTCTGCGTGTGCTTATGCACGTTGGCGTGTTGGGAAAGATAAGTATCAATCAAAGCTACTTGCAGCCAAAAGCAGACTCGCACCAATTAAGACACAGACTATTCCCAGACTGGAGTTGTCCAGTGCAGTTCTTAGTGTTCGCCTCCGCAATACAATAATGAACGAAACTAACATCAGATTTGATCATGTTCACCACTTTACTGACTCTGAGATTGTGCTTTCACAAATAACAAAACACAATATTAAGGCTGGAACTTATGTTGCAAATAGAATTGTAGAAATAAAAGAAAGCTCCTTGAGTAATGAATGGCACTGGATCTCGACTGAAGTAAACATAGCTGACCTAATGACCCGTTCAAGTAAATTTGTTGATATGGGTCCAACGTCATGCTGGCAGTGTGGACCCACTTTCTTAGAATTACCATTTTCTCAATGGCCCATGAAGTCAATCTCTCCAACACCAGAGATAAAGTCCATCATTAACACAGCTGAAGTAAACAACTGGCATATTAATGACTGCAATATGTTTGACATAGACAGATTTAATTCATACCGCAAAATTATAGGAGTCACTGCAAGAGTTTTGAATGCCCTTCATGCGCGTTCTTTCAAGGGAATCCTGGCATCACCAACAGTAGATCAACTTAAACAAGCAGAAATATTATGGATCAAAAGAGCCCAGATTTCTTTAACAGACAACTGGGAAAAAAGGTTCAAGCGGTTAGGTCCATTTTGTAAGGATGGAATAATATATGTAGGATCAAGAATTGCTGCATGGCTGAAGAATAATTACAATAATGAAGCTTTCATTCTACTTCCCACTAAACATAGACTCACAGAGGTGTGCATTAAGGATATTCATGATAAAGACCATGGAGGGATTGAATCTACTCTATGTAAACTACAGGCTAAATTTTGGATTCCTCAAGCTAGAAAGTTAATCAAATCAGTTAAATCTCGCTGCGTGACATGCAGACGTTTAGAAAAACAAGTGATTGGACAAAGCATGGGACCAGTACCAGAAGAAAGGTTGAAACCTTCACCTCCCTTTTACCATTCTGCTCTTGATCTATTTGGCCCATTAATGATTAAGGATACAGTCAAAGGAAGATGTAAAAAAAAGGTGTATGGTGTTGTAGTAAATTGTCTCAGCACAAGAGCATCATATGTTGACTTAGTAGAAGGGTATGATACTGACAGTCTCATCACTACTCTTCGTAGGTTTACAGCCATCAGAGGCTTCCCTCACTCAATGTATTCCGACCATGGTTCACAACTCAAATTGGCAAGTAAAGAAGTTTGTTTCTTGACTCAAGACCAGGAAAAATTATCACAATTTAGCCGAGAAGGCGGTATGGAGTGGAAATTTACAAAATCTGCTGATGCTCCATGGGAGAATGGGTGCTCAGAAGCTATGGTAAAATTGGTGAAGAGAGTTATGACCAGAGTAATAGGTGACAGTACATTGACATTTGGTGAATTACAATCAGCAATGTTTGAGATTGCAAATATGTTGAACGAGAGACCAATAGGTATGAAAAATGGTTCAGACTGTACTAAGGGATCTTATCTTTGTCCAAATGATCTAATACTAGGGCGTGCAAGTGTACACACACCAGAAGGTGTATTTGACAGCAGTACAAACACAAGGACTCGCCAAAGGTTCATCAATGCAATTGTAAAATCCTTCTGGAAGAAATGGATGATGCATTATTTTTCAACATTAATTGTACAACAAAAATGGCATTGTGAGAAAAGAAATCTCCGAGTGGGAGATATTGTTTTGGTGCAGGATAGTAATAATTTGAAAGGGCATTGGAAACTTGCTGAAGTGTGTCAAGTTTTACCGAGTTCTGATGGTAAGGTTAGAGATGTACAAATTAGATACAAGTTACAAAGCGGAAATAGCATGTATAAGGGTCATCAAGATATAAAGGTTAACAGATCTGTCCACAAACTTGTGTTGATACTTCCGATCGAAGAACAATAATTTTAATTCTTTTTCTTGGGGTGGGGAGTGTAACATGATTATGCGCATGTTAAGTTAAGTTTATTTTACGTTCGTGCTACCCGTCAGTGGTATGGTTCCAATATTATTTGTTTTATTTCTCTTAATATACTTCTTATTGTATGCTGAACGAGTTTACACCAACTATGTATGTATTTGTCCGTAAATTGTGTATTTGATATTTGATGTGATAAAAATACTGTATAAGTAGACTACAATGGATTTGTTAAAGAGTATAGTTTATGCGGAGTGGCACACGGTTGTTGTGGAGGCCCGCGCGGCCTGATATAGACACTGACAGACAGGAGAGTGAGACAAGTGGAGACGGTTTGCTAGCTACGGGTCTCCCTCGTAGGACTCGGGAATAAGGTCGCCCCTCCTGTTCTATAGACTGTAAGTGTTATAACCTTTACATGATTATTGTTCAGGGTTATCTTCATAGTAGTTACAATTTGCTTCATGTGCTCAACATTATTTCTGTACCACTTGTTATCAATCATGGGTTATTAGTGCCTATGATTGTGTTTATTAAATTATACTAATCATATGATCAGGGAATGAGATATTGACATGTCTGTGGTTTGTAGGGTTATGAAAGTGAGACGTCAGTGGATTACCTATCAATTATCAAAGCACCAGTGACGTATCCGGCTGTTGGGGATTCCACGCCATAGTATTTTCAACACAACTGACGCTGGCAATGTTGTGAGTGTTATGGTTATTGTGTATTTGTGTGATTTTTGTCATGCTATGATTTACAGTGATATGTATGAGGATTTTCTGAGCTTTATAATGATGTGAGTCACACAGGGTATTTATCCATTGTTTGGGAGGTTTATCATATTGTGAACTGCAGAGATATTTTTGTGATTTCTGTACTTATTATACTATGAGGTACATGGGAACTATTCAAGGTCTGATCATGTTATGTAGTGATTATTTTTGTATTTTTAGTGTTTCTACGCTCATATGATTTTACCATGATTTGGTATCGGGCTGATTTATCCTGGACCCACAGGTTGGAACGCTACAATAAATGTTGCAACACATTGCTCGCCTGTGGATTGCCCTAACGCTACACCTATGACTTGAATTCCTTCAAGAGGGAAGTTTCAAGACACTTATTCATCAATTTTTGACCACTGCTTTGGACCCTTTTATGGGACTGGCATTTCAGTGGGCACTCTTTTTTTATTGAATTTTTGTTGCCCTTGGCCAGTGTCCTTCATACATAAAAAAAAAAAAAGGTCTGCACGTGGCAATCCCCGTGTGGATAATGCTTGTTCCCACCTTCCACTCCCATCCATATATATGACTAATCTTCTTATAAAGCTCTCTATTGACTCGGCACTAACAGCCTGGTTACTGAGTTCATTCCATTCATCTACCGCTCTTTCAGAACCAATCTCTCTCTCTCTCTCTCTCTCTCTCTCTCTCTCTCTCTCTCTCTCTCTCTCTCTCTCTCTCAAGCGTAAATGCATTATCTTGGTTATTTTTTGAAACAGTTGCTTTTCTTCCTTATGTTTCTTAAAAATTTCGTAGTTATAGTACGCTTTCATGTTTTCAAAATGTTTCCTGATATTAAAGAAATTGTTGAGCCAGTTAAACAAAATTGGAGGCATCGCATGATAGTTTAATTAGACTTTAAATGAAGGTTATATATATGCTGGAAGAGAGAGAGAGAGAGAGAGAGAGAGAGAGAGAGAGACGACACTGCATGTCTGGAAACAAATGCAGAGCCGGTACGGCAGTGTGGCTCCGTGCAGAGGAGAGACGTAGGGGAGTGTGTGGGGGGGAGGAGGACGCTGGAGACGGACCACCAGCCAGGGGGAAGAGGGCAACACCAAACGGAAGGTTCGTGGATGCACTGAAGCAAGGCACGCTGGTGGTGGGTGTGGCAGGTGACAGATGGCAGAAAGAACCTTATTATTAAACACATCAGCGTCGCACCCCACAACTTTCAGAAGGCTGTAGTTGAAGTTACACGGGTTTTGAAGAGTGTTTTTATGGTTCTAGTGACAGATTAACAAGATTCCTACATTGTTGAGAACCCGGCTGATCATCTCTGTGGCCTGAAAAAATAGTCGTCATGAGAGGGCAAGGCGTTTCAGAATACTGGCTTAAGGTGGAGTCGGTGATTTGCTGACCCTCTAACGCAGTGATTCCCAAACTTTTCAGCTTGTTACCCAATTTAATATGCCACAAAATACTGTCAATATTGTTATATGTAGTTAAATTAAAGTACCTGTTAAATATAAGAAGGGTGTAACAATGAGTAAAATACCAATTATATTGCATAAGGCAACACACATGACTGCCTGCTTGCGTCTACCTCGGCTGGTGCTCACAGAGAAACCGTGTTAATTTAACAGAGACAGGCTGAGGTAATGAGTGGCACGTACTGGGCACATCGTGATCAGAGTTGTTGAGTGACTGTTCTGGAGCACACCTATCAAAACTCTCTTGGCTTTATTTATTTTTTTTCATGTAGGAGGGACACTGGCCAAGGGCAACAAAAGTCCGATAAAAAAAAATGCCCACTGAAATGCCAGTCCCATACTAATGCTTGCCACATACTAAGGTACATATTTCTTCTTTAATAATGTATAGTAGTTTTTTATGCTTGTTGGTATCCGGTTTAACGTATTTACATATATAATAATTTTTATTTCAGATGCTGCATTTTTTTTTTATTTCCAGAATTCTTTACTGTTTTTTGCCACCCCTCCATTACCCCCCGCAAAAAAAAAAAAAGTCATATTACCTAAGTTTGGAAACCTCTGCCCTAACGCCACCACCACCAGACTGTTGAAGGATCTTGGAGTATTCAGCGCAAGTGAGCGAGGGAAGCTTGTTGAGCACAGCCAGCATGCGTGAAAAAAAAGAAGCTGGACAGGAACACGGGTGACGAAATACTTCCACCACATTAAAGGAAGGAATCTTAGAGTACTCCACATAAGGGAACAGTGCTGATATTTTAAGGTGATTTTGAAATTCTGCATCAATTTACATGAAATTTTATGGCTTGTAGCTAAGGTCCCTACTTAACTGTGTAGAAACTTTGAAGACAATGCATGAATAAAAAAATAAATAAATGAAATAGGAAGAAAAAATAAATAAAGTATGAAATCCCCCCAAAATCTGAGCTAAGTTTGACTGATTGAGGGACTAAAACTACTTAACATAATTAGCATTTAAAGTTATCAGTGATGAAACTTGTTATTTGTAAACGGAACTGAAGCTTTTACCCCCAAAATAAATTTTTTATGATTTGTGAAAAGTACAAATCCAACAAGTTTTACAACAATAGGAAAATTTGAATTTGGGTCTGATGAAAGAAAAAAAAAATTGCGACAAAAACTTGCATCTGAGAAATGCGCTGACTTGTTGACAGTACTGCTTATAGGTCAGTATTTCCCTGCTGCACACTCCAGGTCCCTTCTGATCGCCTTGATTCTCGTTTTCCTTCTGTGTTGAGGGTCCGTGGCCGCGTCCTTTGCTTGAAGGTACTTTTCCATTGACAAAGTGGACTTGGTGCCAAGACCCGACAAATTGCTTTCAATAAAGCCCACATTGTAGTTACACACTGGTGTCGCAGATGCCAAGTCTGTCATCATCTTTGAGGCACCTCTGTGTTGTGGCCTTATTCCTGAATAGAGATGTTCATTTCAGTTTTGTGTCATCCTCTGAAAACACTGCGTCATCAGTTCGTGTAATGTGAGTCGCTCATACACAGCTGCCACTTGTTGCAGCTGTGCTTCGAGTTGAAAACAGACTTCCATCTGTGTGTGGCGGTGTTTCCCCATGAGCTATACTCTTGTTATAGAAACACCACGAGTTTTTATCCTTGGCACATTTGTCGTGCTGTGGGTTTTCGTCTGTAGGTGTACAGTGAAAGAAAGTTGACAGGATTTCTTATCACATTTTTTTCTGCACTTGTGTGCACTTTTCTGTTCAGGCTCATCTCCCTGCTACTGCTGCTGCTGCTGCTGCTGCTACTGCTGCTGCTGCTGCTGCTGCTGCTGCTACTGCTGCTGCTGTTGCTGCTGCTTTACTTTTATGTGAGCCACCTCGGGTCTTTTCCAACGCACGAAGGTCAGTGCTAAGTCTTTATGCGACGTGAATGACATACTCCACTTTCACTTTCACTTTCACTCTGCCGTAGGGTCCTGCACCTCCATTCATATCACAAACCGCAAAGTACGCAGCGCTGTCACCATCTGACACGAAAGTTTTGTATATCCTCTTATGTTCCTAGTTCAGATGCCTCCATTCCTCCCAGAGGGGCCTTCATAATTGGTGCACAATCATCATGTTCACCTTGGAATCAAAACTTGCTCTCACTAATTTTCTTGTTCATCAAAGCCTTTTCCTTACTTACGCAACTGTAACATATTTTAGAAGACACTTGATAATCCAAAATAAGTCCAGATTCTACATCAGCAGCAGCACCAGCACCAAATTTAGACCTGAAGCCACGAGCCAGTACCTCTTCCTTCACATGATGCTCACGCGCACCACGTCTACTTCTTTCCAGAACACTTTTTGTGTGACTGATAGCATGCTTTGTGGTGTGCCTGGCATACAGCTACTTCCTCATAGCTGCATCAGATTCTAAGCTGAAGCAGTTTGTTTGGTGTAGCAGTTCAGGGAGAGCAGTTTGAGTTAGATGACCATAGTGTTGATATGTTTGGTCATGTATTAATAAGAGAAGAATGGGAGCCGATCAAAACAGCATGGAAAAAAATCAGTTTAGGAACGAAGAGCGAGGGGAAGACAGAGTGAGATTAAGGGGTGGAATCACGGTAGAACTGCAAAGAATGGGAGTCACAGAGGAAGATGCAAGGGACAGAGACAACTGGAGAAGACTCGTGCATTGCAAAAGAAGAAAAAGCAGCAGCAGCATAGTTTTGGGTAGTAAAACTAATTAGGGAGCTGTGATGTATTTTCCTCCTCCTCTCTTCTCCTCTCTTACCACATCAATTCCACACACACCACCTTCCCCACTGCCTCATCCCAGCCTTATCTAGCCTACATACTCCAAATATTTTCCTCACCCTCTCGCCTCCTCCCATCTAACCTGCCCCATAACTCATAGCATCTGCAGCATCATGGGTTTAGGCTGCGGTGTAGTGGGATGTGTGTGTGTGTGTGTGTGTGTGTGTGTGTGTGTGTGTGTGTGTGTATGGTGTGTTGGTTTACATTAGTGGGTGGGTTGTGTGTGGTCTTGCTTCTTAGATAGAAATATATATGAAGTAAAATGAAATAGAAAAGAGAGAGAGAGAGAGAGAGAGAGAGAGAGAGAGAGAGAGAGAGAGAGAGAGAGAGAGAGAGAGAGAGAGAGAGAGAGAGAGAGAGAGTAGGGTAGTGCTAGCTTGTCCCAGTCCATCCCAGCCTAGTCTTCTCTCTCATTCAGCCTCTAAGAATACCTGTATACGTTCCTTCATACTGTTGAACGCTGTATACTGTTACTCGTGTAGTATTTTTAAAGGGCTGCTTCATTTATTTACTACGTCAACACAGTACAGTTTTTGAAGCAGCAACAATGATTATGAAGCTGTGTGTGTGTGTGTGTGTGTGTGTGTGTGTGTGTGTGTGTGTGTGTGTGTGTGTGTGTAATGTTGAATTGTATAATATTTGTACCTGCCTACAGTCCTACACAGTATTCAGCGCGTTGTGATTAATTCCCTGTAGTACTTCTTGACTACGTGTTTATCTCGTGATGTAAATTTACACCAAACAGTATCAAGAATAGCAACACAGAGGATATCAAGCAGCAGCAGACCCAGTAGCCCTTACCAGACTGTTATAAGCTATAGGCTACCAATAGGAAGTGATATATTATTATTATTATTATTATTATTATTATTATTATTATTATCATTATGTAATAGGAACTGACCAAGACCACAATAATAAGAAAGGCTCACTGAAGCCGCCAGTCCCACAAGAGTAAAGTTGGAAAGAAAGTCCATAGGTACTTAGTGAAGTGGCTCCAAGCTTCCCTCTTGGAATCTTAGGGAGTCTTAATCGCAGGCAGAGAGCTCCACATGAAGGAATGGGAATGCTGGTTGGCTCTTGCATTAGGGAGAGAAAGTAGAAAGTCATGTGCAGCAGCGAGGAGAGGGGAGGCATGCAGTTAGGAAGACCAGGAGAACAGCCAGCGTGGAAAAAAAAAAAAAAGCGACATATAGCAAGAGATGCAACATTGCGGGGAAGAGAGAGAGAGGCTGAAGACAGTCAGTTACTTGGTACTTGAACTGTGACCAAAACTTTATATAGATACATACATACATAGGCTGCAAGCAGTCTCAGTTTATTTCATGCAGTACTTTCTGATGCTTTATTTAATCTAGCCAATAACACTTGGAAGATAGTAACTGCAATGAACCACTTTTACTTGACTTCTGATCGTAACTTTACCTACATACATACAAACAATTCCAGCGTGGTACAGTATATATCTTGCAGTACTCTCTGATGCTTCATTTAATGTTGGTGAAAGGATTTAGGGCCTGTTTCATTGTCGCTTCCTTTTGTTGTGATCGTTACCAGTCAGTGATGATGTCCACCACCAACAACGAATCTGATTTCACAGTTGTTTTTCGCGGCGTTGTCTGTTCAGATCCTTACCAGACATTGGAACCTTTGGTCACACTGACTTAGAATACAAGAGCCTCCCTCGTGTACGGGTGGAAACGGGATTTGTGCTGATGGGGAGAATAGGAATTAGTGATATATATTTATTCATATGTTATGTTATTGCCACACGTGGGCTATGTTATGTCACCAGAAAAGTTCAGTCCCCTTGTTTTTTTTTTTTTTTTTGTTATTATCATGAAATATTGTTCTGGCTGATTCATTATAAGGACGTCAGCTGTTGCAACGTCACGAGCCTTGTTGTTGTTGTTGTTGTTGTTGTTGTTGTTGTTCTCTGAAAGCCACGTTGTTTGGACCTGCCCGCACCACCACCTGCTCTGACACCTTGGCTTCCCCGCGCCCCTCCGTCCTGTTACTGCTTGGGAGGAACGTTTATTGTAGCTGGAAACGCTTGGAACCTAATGACTATGATGAACTACTTCTTACTTGACTTCTGACCAACACTGTACCTACAAATTCCAGCGCGACACAGTTTATTTCATGCTGGACTTGTACTTTCTCTGATGCTAGATTTAATGTAGCCAGACACACGTGGAGTATAGTAACCGCAATGAACCACTTACTCTAATAAGGCAAATTACACCACATCGCACTGGCAGAGAGCACCACTTGCACTGTGCTGCCGCTGGAGGATAAAGTATATAAACCAGCCTGCATTTCAATTTCTCCTTCCATTGCTATGAGTGTAATTACCTTGTGGCCAGCCTCGCAGCACGGCCAGGTTAACGGGTGGCGCGCCGAGACCCATGTTTGGAAATGCCGTGGGTTCTCAGAAGGTTGTTTTTCAAAGGCCATAAAGGTATAGGAATTGGTATAAGAATGGGCGCCGTCACGTGTTTTGAATGGATCTGACAAAAGCTTGGCAAGGATGGCAGCGTGTGGCAGGCGCTGAGACTCGTGTTTTAAGTGCTCTGGGTTCTTATAAAGTACTCTTTTTTCTTTTTTTTTTTTTTAAGATTATTGAGGTGATGAATTTTCTCGTTGGTATAACAATAAAAGTGTGGCGGGAACTAAGTAAAACACGTGGTTTAAGTGCTCTGGGTTCTTATAAGGTACGTTTTTTTAAAGATTACTGAGGTGATAAGTCTTGCTGCTATAAGAATAAAAGTGTGGCGGAGATGGTAGCGTGTGGCAGGGACTAAGACCCGTGTTTTAAGTGCTTTGTGCTCTTGCAAGGGGTATTTTTCAAAGGCTACAGAGGCGATAAATCTCTTCATTGGTCTGGGAATGATGCAACTGTGGCAAGGACGATAGCGTGTGGCAGGAGGTGAGACCCATATTGTAAATGATATACATAATAACTCTTCTCATTGGTTTGGGAATGACATGTATGTGGCTGGAACAGTAGTGTGTGTCGGGCGCCCAGACCCGTGTTTTGAAATGCTCTGGTTTCTCGTGTGTGTTTTGCAAGGGCCGCTAATGGTAAGCTGAGTTGTGACTGTTGTGGGCACGATGCAGGTGTGGAGGAAGGTGGACGTGTGGTTAGGTGGGAAGGGAGGAAAGGAGTATGGACGGATATGATACAGGAAAGAAAAAAATGAAACTTGTAACTTAGTAAAAGGAGAGAAAAGAATGTGAATGGATATTAGAAAAAGAAGAAAAAGAAAGTAGTAGAGAGAGAGAGAGAGAGAGAGAGAGAGAGAGAGAGAGAGAGAGAGAGAGAGAGAGAGAGAGAGAGAGAAAGAGGGGGGGAACACACACACACACACACACACAATGATTGTTAGTAACTCATAACTTTGGAGCAGAATTGTTAACAAACATTCAGTAAGAGCCATGAAGACACACTTAACGCCCCCCCTCCCCCCTCCCATAGTTAACCTGCACTATAGCTCGTCAGTAATAAAGTCAAGATGAAGAACAGTTGAAAATACACTATAACTTTTCAGCCCCAGAGCTGAAAAAGAGATTTCATTGTTTTTCCAGATGCCTAAGCCAGATGTCATGACAGGATTTGATGAAGTAAAGGGTAGTACTTTTTCGCTATCAAGGTGTTTTGTATCTGAGAGAAGACCTCTGTGTAATTCTCGGAATGTAACTCTCCTCTTCTAACTGACTGTCTTCAGCCTCTCTCGCGTCGCCGCAACGTTGCATCTCTAGCTATCTTCTACTGCTATTTTAATGCTAACTGCTCTTCTGGTCTTGCTAACTGCATGTCTCCCCTCCTCTTGCGGCCTCGCTGCACAAGGCTTTCATCTTTCTCTCACCCCTATTCTGTCCATCTCTCTAATGTAAGAGATAACCAGTATTCTCAATCATTGATCCCTTTTTCTGGTAAACTCTGGAACTCCCTGCCTGCTTCTCTATTTCCTCATTTAAACTCTTTAAAGAGGAAGGTTGCAATACAGTTATCCTCTATATTTGGATATTCTTTTTACCTTGTTTTTGGGACTGGCACTTGAGAGGGCCTTTTTCACCCAATATTTTGTTGCCCTTGGTCAGTGCCCCTCTTCTTACATCAAAAAAAGTTGGGCAGGATGCTGTACATTGGCCAAGCAGAGTCTCCTGAACCTTGTAATTCATTCCTGGGTCCCGATTATGGTTACTCATCCAGCAGAATTATATCTTACTTTGTTCTGACTGAGTAAGTGACTAAGCGAGTGATTTGATGAAGTTTGGAGCCTGTCTGTGGTACTCTGTAGGTTAGGTTGTGTTAGGTTAGGTTAGGGCACGTTAGGTTTGCCTGGGTCACTGGTTTCCAAACTGGGGGTATATTATGAATGTGATGGGGTTTGTGAGGTGCTTGAGTGCTGACCACCAACTGCACCTGCATGACACCTGCATACTCTTACATGCAAACAATTCCATCACGATACATGACACATTTTGTACTACCGATACTTTTTTTTCTTTCGCTAACAAGGAGACATGTCACTTGGTATTCTGTTGAGTCTATCATGTTTAAGTAATGAGTGTAGGAATGAGTATAGGTTCAGACAAATTAGATAATACGTTAACCTTTTTCTTTATTCCTTTTGTGTGTAATCCGGTTTGTGTGTCTTTGCAAATCTTTTCTCCCTTCTTCATATCTCCAAAAATTTCGATGCATTATTTCAGCTTTTAGCAGGACATGCTGAAAGTTACTTGGGAATTTCAAGTGTAAACAAAGTCGTCAGGCTCAATAATCTGGATAGGACATGCAATACCGGGTTCGTTCAGACTTGATATAGTTCGATCTAAAAACAGAGATAGGAAGAAATGGATTCTCAAGTCGTGGTAGATCAATGGAAAAGACTTAGTAATCAAGTTATTAGTGCCGAGTCAATAGGGAGCCTTAAAAAAAAAAGAAAAAAAAAAAAGAAAAAAAACACGTGGCGTTTAACCCTTTGAGTACCAAGACTTTCATTCCGAATATCATTACAAAACTGCATTGACTTTAAGATGTTTTTCTTGTAATGAAGGCGTTAAAAATGTCTTCTAGCTACTTATCATCTAGCATTATATCTCCGGTTACTCCTTCCCTGATTAATGACAGGTGATTTTGTGAAGCTTTGAAAGTGTATCTGGTGCTGAAATGGTTAAGAACACAAGGGTCTGTCCAGCAGGGGAGGGCGGCTTGGCGAGTCTTTATGCATCGTTGTGTTTTACTCGTATACCTATTAATTAATACGTATTACTGTGCGACGAACGGAGGAGGTGAGATGTAGCTATTAACCGGCCGTGACAACCCACACCAGTTGACAATGCAGGGCAGAGTATGTGCAGAGGTGACCAAACAGCTGGGTGAGCAATTACTGAGAGCGTCATAATCTGAAGTGTTGGCAAAGCATCCAGGTGCGCAGTTCCCTCACACGATAAAGTGACGGAATGGTTGTATGCAGGGCAGGCTCATCACTGACACGAGAACGAAGAGAACAGCTAGAGTCTCAGTACGTATTATTTATGAAGAAACAAAGCTACGAAGACTGTTCTCCCCGTCATCCCACAAGCACCAAGTATTCGTGTAACAGTGACGGCTGGCGGAGGCTGGCTGGGGATGGCGGGCTCTGGGACGAGTGCCGCGACCAGTGTTAATATTCAGGCTCTGGCCATAGGAGTAATTGGGTTTTGTGTGGTGCTGCTCTCGCCTGCCTGATCTGGACGGCGGTGCATTTTCCTCTTTGTTTGTATTTGCTGTTTACCATTACTTTTCGTCCCGTGTAGCACTATTGCCAGGCAGAGAGGAAGGAGCGTCGTTCTTTTTCTTCACTTCTTTTCTTATTTATCCATGTTCGTGATGTAGACTAGATTTTTTTTTCTACTGCAGCTTTTCTCATGTTCATATAGCGTCGATGTTCCTCACTGGTGCATTGTAGAAAATGAATATTGTTACTATATCTTATTCCTGTAACATCTCTGCATTCGCTTCATTTGTTGGCACGGCGTGTTTCAACTACTGTGGTAATACATTTATATATATTATTCTACCTGATGTATTCAAGTAAACATTCCATGTAAGTATGGAAATAGAATTTTGCATTGTGGTTTTCTCATTCTCTCTCTCTCTCTCTCTCTCTCTCTCTCTCTCTCTCTCTCTCTCTCTCTCTCTCTCTCTCTCTCTCTCTCTCTCTCTCTCTCTCTCTCTCTCTCCAGTCCTTTTATTTCATCTTTGGTTTGCCTCGTCTCCTTCCATCCGCTTCCATATCTACTACTACTACTACTACTACTACTACTACTACTACTACTCCTCCTACTGCTGCTGCTGCTACTACTACTAGTGATGTAGATTAGATCAAGAACAAATATATCCGAGGCGCAATGCATGTACGTCGATTTGGGTACAAAACTATGGAGGCGAGGCTGAGATGGTGTGAGCGTCAGTAGAGGCGAGGAGTGTGTGGGGAGGATGCTGGAGATGGATCTACCCGGCAGGAGGAAGAGAGGAAGAACAAAGAGAGAGAGGTTATGGCTGCGGTGAACGAAAACAAGCTTGTAATGGGTGTTACTGAGGAAAGCGCAGAAGACAGTGTGTGTTGGAGAAGGTTGATCCGCTGTGGCGACACCTGACGGAGGAGTTCACAGGTGATGTAGGTGGACGGGATCTTCAGTGTTAGGTAGTGAGCAGGTTAGTACAGGAAGTGACGGATTCAGGCTGGGTAAAGTTAGACTTAATTCATTCAGTAGTACAGAGGAAGTCTAATTTAACTGAAACCATCTCTTGTTAGTCAGAAAGGAATGAATGAAGATGTGATTGTAATAGACACTTATTCTTTGATTTGTGACGACCGCTTTTGACTGTTTGGGGACCGACACCTCTGTGGGCCTTTTTTACCTATAATTTTGTTGCTTTTGGCCTACATAGAATAAATAAATAAATAAATAAATAAATAAAATGATTGTTAGCTCCTTGAATATGGAAATGATCACCCTAACTTTGGAAAAAAAAATTCTTATGGTGTCCAGAAAGAAACGTGAGCTCGTGTTGAGAATGTTAAAAGGGAGGAGAGAGGAGAATGGTTCTCAGATAGTGGCGCATGACTAGAACAGACTCAGCGATCAGGGTGTTGGGGCTTAGTCTGCACGGGGCTTTAAGACAAGGTTGGATAAATGCATGGACTGGGATGATAAATGGATAGTATATGTGATTTATATATGTTTTATACCGGGACTGCCACGTGTGCACCTGATGGCTTCCTACAGCTTCCCTTTCTTGTCTGTCTGTTTCTCTGTCTAGCTGCCTACTCACCTATCTGCCTACCTGCCTACCTATCGAGATTGCTGGGGTCAATCTCCATATAATTTTGTGTTGATGATTTGTTTCTATATAATTTCATTACTACCCTCTGATTCCCGTCTTCTTGTATTTTGTTTTCTCCGACATAATTCAACCTTTCACGTATCGAGAGGGAATCACTAGAATAGCTCAAGATCACTTTTCTCTCGTCTTGTGAGCCGGGAAAAGTTATCTTCAATTTAATCTTTGTATTATCGTAAATATAAAAGTAATGTTTAGATAAAATGATAAATATAAATCTCTAATTTATACCTACTTCTACCGAAATCCTCAAAGAGAATCTCTGGAAATTAGCTCCACATTTTCTGGCAGCCTTGCGGTGGGCACAGTGCACAGACACAGCACGGGGAGGGACAAGGTGCTGTGAGGTGTGGGAGCGGGCAAGGGTCTGGCGGGACAGGGAGCGGCCTTGTTATGGAAGATTACACATTGGCGTGGCGAGCCTTGCCTTGCCCTCAGTGTTGCTGTGGTCAGTGGTTAGGTTAGGTTAGGTTGGGTGAAGTTAGGTTAGGTTAGATTAGGTTAGGTTGGTCACCTTCAGGAGGGAAATGTATCGCCTCTAAGTGTATACAGTTGTCTACACTCCTGACGAGCGTGTTTGTGCTTGTGCTTGTACTTGTTTATTGTTTTTGCTTTGGACTACAGCTTTTTTTTGTGATGGTCCTTTAAATTGTTCTTATATTGGGTTTGTTATCATTATATTTTTGGATCTTGTTAGGATTAAATTTTGTACACTTGTGGTCAATAAGCTATCTATCTATCTATCTGTGTGTTGGGAATGTAAAGCTGAAATGTTTCGTCTTATCAACTAAGTGTACAGTTGTCTACACTCTGATGTGTGTGTTTGTGCTTGTGTTGGGAATGTTATGCTGAAATGTATCCCCTCTAAGTGTATACAGTTGTCTACGCTCCTGATGTGCGTGTTTGTGCTTGCGTTTGTGTTGGTAATGTAATGCTCTAAGGATCCTTAACCCTTTCACTAGTAGACAAATTTTCTTCTTTAATGCCTATAACGTTTTAGACAGTCTTTTGTGCTAGGCTCTCGTGAATATCTTTGTAGCTTAAAAGACAATCATTCCTTCTATTTTTCATCTCTTTTTTTGTGCTATATCTCCATGCAACAGTTTTTACAATATAGGAAGGTTAAAGAAGGACAACCACAGTAAAAAAAAAGGGTTAATTTACACGTAGCCATATATTAAGAAGGGATCTGATAGAGGTCTTTAAGTGATATAGTTGGATATAACGAAGGTGACTTAAGCAAAATCCTCATTGTCACTAATCAGGATAGGAGAAGAAATAATGGGTTGAAGCTTAGTTACCTAACTTGGATTTAAAAAAGAGATAGAAAGATATTGTTTCTCAAATAGTGGCAGATAAATGGAATAGACTCAGTAATCTCGTTAACAGTGCTGAGTCAGGAGAGAACTTTCGAAGGAGAACAACAGGTGGAAATAAGAAGCCATGTTCTTTATACATATACAGTGACTGCCGTGTGTAGATCTGATGACTCCTTGCACCTTCTCTGATTTTCTCATGTTCACGTGCAAATTGTCCTCTCTCTCTCTCTCTCTCTCTCTCTATCATCATCATCATCATCATCTATGCAGTCCTTCCATATCTTCTTTGGTTTGCATCGCCTTTTTCTTCCGTCCACTTCCGTATGTACCATTCTTCTACTATTACTACCTGTATAAAACATGCATGAATGAGGTTAATTTGTAAACTTCTAACTGCTTAAATTAAACACATTTCACCAAGTCGCCGTGTTAAGCATCAAAGGAGGAGGCAGTAGACACCTGCCGAAACGATAATTACTCCCAGTGAGGTCTAAAGCACTGTTCAGGGGGTGCTGTGAACTTATCATTAAACCCAGCTGTGACCTCACTGAACGTTTCCCTTTGTGTCTCACAACACAAGGGGGCAGTCACAGCCTGCCCTCTAAAGATAACTCTCTTCCTCCACACAAAACTACAAGCACCTAATAACACACACACCCTTCACTCAAAAATTTTAAAATCATCATGGCGACTCCTACACCAGCCTCGGAGTCCCCATCTGGGGAGGGGACCATAAATGTCCCCAGGTCGGACTGCCTTTCTGTCGACGACCCTAAGTCTCTTGACACCCCTCAACTTTTTCTTCATTAACTTCTGTAACATTCGCGGTCTAAGATCTAATTTTCAATCTGTAGAACGCCACCTCTCCTATTCTAAACCTCATCTTCTTTTCCTCACTGAAACTCAGGTGTCTGAGGCAACTGACAGTAGCCCCTTTTCTGTTCCCTCCTACTTTCTCTATCCTCATTTTCGATCCAAAGCTGGATGCTGCGTTTATGTGCGCAATGACTTAACCTGCTCTCGTGCCCACACTCTTGAATCTTCCGAGTTTTCCACCATCTGGCTACGACTACAGAGTCACTCTCATACTAAATTTATCTGTGCTGTATACCTCTCACCTAACTCCTCTGACTATAAGAAATTCTTTGACTACTTAACTTCCAAGGTGGAGCACATTCTGACCCTCTTCCCTTTTCCAGAGATCTCCATTCTTGGAGACTTCAATGTTCACCACCAGCTTTGGCTTTCCTCTCCCTTCACTGACCATCCTGGTGAACTAGCCTACAACTTTGCTATCCTCCACGACCTAGAGCAATTGGTGCAACACCTTTCTTGTATTCCTGACCGTCTTGGAGATACACCCAACATTCTTGACCTTTTCCTGACCTCTAATCCTTCTGCTTATGCTGTCACCCTTTCTTCTCCGTTGGGCTCCTCCGATCACAATCTCATATCTTTATCTTGTCCTATCACTCCAATCCCTCCTCAGGATCTCTCTAAGCGAAGGTGCCTCTGGCGTTTTGCCTCTGCTAGTTGGGGAGACCTGAGGAGGTATTTTTCTGATTTTCCTTGGAATGACTACTGCTTCCGTGTCGGAGACCCGTCTTTGTGTGCTGAGCACATAACAGAGGTGATAGTGTCTGGCATGGAGGCATACATTCCTCACTCTTTTTCTCATCCTAAACCTTCTAAACCTTGGTTTAACACAGCTTGTTCTCATGCTATACATGATAGAGAGGTGGCCCACAAAAGGTACTTAAGCCTTCCATCACCAGAATCTCATGCACTTTATATTTCTGCCCGGAACCATGCCAAGTCTGTTCTCCAACTAGCCAAAAACTCCTTCATTAACAGAAAATGTCAAAACCTTTCAAGATCTAACTCCCCTCGTGATTTCTGGCATCTAGCCAAAAATATCTCTAATAACTTTGTTTCTTCTTCTTTCCCTCCTCTATTTCAACCAGATGGCACCACTGCTATCACATCTATTTCTAAAGCTGAACTCTTTGCTCAGACCTTTGCTAAAAACACTACCTTGGACGATTCTGGGCTTGTTCCTCCCTCTCCTCCACCCTCTGACTACTTCATGCTACGTATTAAAATTCTTCGCAATGATGTTTTTCATGCCCTCGCTGGCCTAAACCCTCGGAAGGCTTATGGACCTGATGGGGTCCCTCCTATTGTTCTCCGAAACTGTGCCTCCGTGCTTGCACCTTGCCTAGTCAAACTCTTTCAGCTCTGTCTGTCAACATCTACCTTTCCTTCTTGCTGGAAGTTTGCCTACATTCAACCTGTTCCTAAAAAGGGTGACCGTTCTAATCCCTCAAACTACCGTCCTATTGCTTTGATTTCCTGCCTATCTAAAGTTTTTGAATCTATCCTCAACAGGAAGATTCTTAAACATCTATCACTTCACAACATTCTATCTGATCGCCAGTATGGGTTCCGTGAAGGCCGCTCTACTGGTGATCTTCTGGCTTTCCTTACTGAGTCTTGGTCATCCTCTTTTAGAGATTTTGGTGAAACTTTTGCTGTTGCCTTGGACATATGAAAAGCTTTTGATAGAGTCTGGCACAAGGCTTTGATTTCCAAACTACCCTCCTACGGTTTCTATCCTTCTCCCTGTAACTTCATCTCAAGTTTCCTTTCTGACAGTTCTATTGCTGCTGTGGTAGACGGTCACTGTTCTTCTCCTAAATCTATTAACAGTGGTGTTCCTCAGGGTTCTGTCCTGTCACCTACTCTCTTCTTATTATTCATTAATGATCTTCTAAACCAAACTTCTTGTCCTATCCACTCCTACGCTGATGATACCACCCTGCACTTTTCCACGTCTTTTCATAGACGTCCAACCCTTCAGGAGGTAAACATATCACGCAGGGAAGCCACAGAACGCCTGACTTCTGATCTTTCTAAAATTTCTGATTGGGGCAGAGCAAACTTGGTATTGTTCAATGCCCCAAAAACTCAATTTCTCCATCTATCAACTCGACACAACCTTCCAGACAACTATCCTCTCTTCTTCAGTGACACTCAACTGTCCCCCTCTTCTACATTGAGCATCCTCGGTCTGTCCTTTACTTATAATCTGAACTGGAAACTTCACATCTCATCTCTAGCTAAAACAGCTTCTATGAAGTTAGGTGTTCTGAGACGTCTCCGCCAGTTTTTCTCACCCCCCCAGCTGCTAACTCTGTACAAGGGCCTTATCCGTCCATGTATGGAGTATGCTTCACATGTCTGGGTTCCACTCATACTGCTCTTCTAGACAGGGTGGAATGAAAAGCTTTTCGTCTCATCAACTCCTCTCCTCTAACTGACTGTCTTCAGCCTCTCTCTCACCACCGCAATGTTGCATATCTAGCTGTCTTCTACCGTTATTTTCATGTTAACTGCTCTTCTGATCTTGCTAACTGCATGCCTCCCCTCCTTCCGCGGCCTCGCTGCACAAGACTTTCTTCTTTCTCTCACCCCTATTCTGTCCACCTCTCTAACGCAAGAGTTAACCAGTATTCTCAATCATTCATCCCTTTCTCTGGTAAACTCTGGAACTCCCTGCCTGCTTCTGTATTTCCACCTTCCTATGACTTGAATTCCTTCAAGAGGGAGGTTTCACGACACTTATTGATCAATTTTTTGACCACTGCTTTGACCCTTTTATGGGACTGGCATTTCAGTGGGCTTTTTTTTTTTTTTATTAGATTTTTGTTGCCCTTGGCCAGTGTCCTTCCTACATAGAAAAAAAAAAAAAAATCATGAACTGGTGAGACATGCCATGAGGGACGCGGGGCTGTGCTGTCACTGGTCCCCGCGGCGCCTCAAAAGGGAGGGAAGGAGGGACAGCGGTGGTCTGCCTTTCTGGAGTATCTGTCCTTAAATTTTGGATAACTCTTTTGACTACACTCTTTGGGGACTGACACATTCACTGGGCTTTTTTTTTTTTTTTTTTTTGTAAGGTCCTTTGTTGGCCTAGACTAGTTTCCTCTTATACATGAAAGATTAATAAGTTCAAGTAAATAAGTAACTGTTAATTTCTGAACTGCATTGGGTTTTCTTCAAGGTTACAGAACGGTGTGGTTCAAATGACTGTTGTTGTTGTTGTTGTTGTTGTTGTTGTTGTTGTTGTTGTTTTCTTTCATCATCATCATCATCGTCTTCTTGTTCTTGTTCTTCTTATTATCATTTTCGGTGACCCCACTGACAACAACAGGATGGAATATTTGATGCCTTGACGTGCCCGTAGTTACATTTCTCGCGTGGTATAATTATCAGCGGTTTCTCACATGAATTACCTTTGACTGTTGTGGCTTTCTTTCTTGAGTCTGATAAAGTCATCTATGGAGAGCACAGAGCACACCTCCCACAGACACCACTGGCAGGCAGCGAAAGGAGTGATGGAGTGCTTCAAATCTCGCGGTACCTGCTGCTTTATTTCCGCACAGCATAAGGCAAATGGAGTGAGTCAGGACGCAGGTGTCATTGTGTCGTGAAGAATGGTTAGCAAGGGTCTGTCATCACCACTCAAGAGGGTCAGAGAGTTCTAGGAAAAGCAGCCTCTGGAAAACCTTGACGGCTGCGAACTGTTTCAGAATTGAGCCTTCACTGCTGGACAATTGTTTTTTTCAGGGTTATTTTTGCGTTAGTCTCTTAAATAGTTCTGTAGTATAAAACAAAATAATAATTCCCCTTTCTGTCTCCATGCAAATTATCTTTTTACAGTACTCTCAATGCTAACAGAAAGGTGCCCATGGTAGTGAAGGTATCATTGTGTTCGTTAACAAGTAATGAGTTTGTGTAACTTCTTATCAAATCAGTTTACGTGTCTGTCCCCTCTCTCTCTCTCTCTCTCTCTCTCTCTCTCTCTCTCTCTCTCTCTCTCTCTCTCTCTCTCTCTCTCTCTCTCTCTCTCTCTCTCTCTCTCTCTCTCTCTCTGTTTACTGTAGAGTGTGAATTGTGTGACAATATTACGTACAGCTACACTAAGGGAAGGTGATGGTTGAAGGGTACAGAAAGTCAGTGAGTCAGAATGCACCATCACTTGTTGGTCACCGCATGCAACATGACCTAGGCTATTCAGGTATGCGCTCTCTTTCAAGTTGAGGTGGAGCGGCCTTTTCTGAAGCCACATTACTTTGGCGACAGCAGGTGGTGCTGCTCGAGGTGTTCGGTGAGCTTCTCGCTTATGATCCTCTCCAAGATGTTACTGAGTACGGAGAGAAGCGAGATTGACTGGTAACAAGGCCGGTAGTTACCTGGCTCAGACCTCGACTTCTCTTTATGCACGGGTGTGAGTCGCGCCTCCTTCCATAGTGACGGCCAGACCCTTCGCTGCAAACAGCAGGGAAACATTTGTGCGAGAGGGCCAGCGAGCTCAACAGCACACTTTTTGAGATGTGGGGTCACGCTGTCAAGACCAGGGGCCTTCCTGGTGTTGACATCCCTCAGGTGTCTTCTGATGGCGTCCTCAGAGATGGCAACGCCCTCCAGTCTCGAGACAGTAAGGCGGGGGAGGGCGGGCAGTTGCCTGTCTGGCTCTGGAGTTGTCATTTTTTTCAGCGAACTGGCGGGCGAGGAGGTCTGCTTTTTTTGACTGGAGACGGCCATATACCCGTCAGGCTTCCTCAGGGCGGGGATACGTTCATGAGAGGAGACACCTTGCCTCTCCTTTACTAATCCCCACCACTGTTTGGCATCAACCTGGTTGGAGGCCAGCTTCAGCCTCATATTCGCCGCGCACCTTGCCTTGGCCCACTTCACTGTCTTTATCATGATCTTGCACGTTCTTCTGTGTGGGGCTTTGTTACACTGTGCCTCCTGCACCGCGTCCAGGCTTTGTACTTTTGCTCAGCAACAGTCTTGCACCTGTACCCGAACCAGGAATGGTCCTTTGCGCTGGTTGAGTACGTCCTGTGTGGCACGTGTTGCTGCTGCAGTGTGCAGAGGACAGTAGTGAGGGCGGTGGTGTCATGGTGCGGGTCCCCGGTGAATATTGTGTCCCAATCTGTCAGGGCCAGGGCCTGCCGCACAGCCACCCAGTCGGCGCGGTGCCACAGCCAGGTGGCTTGCTGGTGATCCTCGTCACGCGCCGGGGCAACGCTGACGGTCGTGAGCACGGCATGATGGTCAGAGATGCCCACACAGTCGAGAGGGAGGCACTGAACACATTCTTGAGGCAGGTCCGTCACCACTGGGTCCAGGGAGCCTCCACGCTGGTGTGTGGGAAAGTCCACATGATTGTGGAGTCCCTGCACTGCTGTGAGCTCTCTCTCTCTCTCTCTCTCTCTCTCTCTCTCTCTCTCTCTCTCTCTCTCTCTCTCTCTCTCTCTCTCTCTCTCTCCCTCTCTCTGACCGACAGAAGAAAAAAAAGCATATAATATTGTAGTTTGGTTTTGTTGCAGTACTATATACAAATACAAATCAAAATTTATGGTACGATCGTCTTTAGTAATGACTTTGTAGGAGTTTCAACATTTCCTTGTCACTGTATGAAGGAGGAAATCCGGACAGGGGAACTGCTTGAAGGGGGAAAAGACGAAAAGAAGTTTGTGAACAAGTGCTTTACAGGATCTGTTTCATCGCTATTTGTGGCTAATCATTCACCTAAGTCTTCAGCAGCGCACATATATGTTTATCATCACTCCTTTGGCTGTTCTGAGCATCCGCAGTTCGCAGGACAGCTAGGAACACAGTATGCTGAACACGTCAACAAGGAGCGGACAGCTTAGTCACAGCCACCAACAAGGGCACAGCTAATTGGCTAACAACAAAACACCTGGAACAAATGCATACTTTGTACCAATTAAGCTTCCCTGTTCAGTACTCACCGAGCTGCTCAGCGCCTCGTCACTTACACCCACTGCTACCTTCCTAACTCTTGTGTGGGCTTCAGTGTACGTCACTGTCCAGCGGCACAAATACGCAGACACCTCTCCCAGACCTTAAAACTGACTGGCAACTACAAGCCACCTACCCGTTCTCTGTCATTTATGTATTCTCTCTCTCTCTCTCTCTCTCTCTCTCTCTCTCTCTCTCTCTCTCTCTCTCTGACCAGTGATGACTGGTATATTTTATTTATTTATTTATTTTTTTGCTGAATATGAATTTTTTTTTTTCGTAATGAAAATATTACATATAAACTGTAAATAAAGACATATTAGTGAGCCACACGAATGGTTTTACGGATTAGGCTATACAACATTTGCTATAAGTTATCAATACATTGTCAACACATATTTTTTTGTATTATGGTTTTTGTGTATTTATTTTTTACCTTTTCTTTTCCTAGTATTATTTTGACTTTGCCTTCATATTGTATTGACAAGCCAAGAAAACGTTCAAAATGTTAACATGATCCACCGCTAGTCATATCGTTTCCTTTTTTCGTTCTTGTTCTTATGCCCCGTAAAGCTATATTCTTCTTATTATTTTGTTGAAAAAAGGAAAAGAAAAAACACAATTTCATGATATATAATTGTTAAAAGACGAATGATTATGAATAACATTTGCTATTATCATACACCGAAGGCGGGACGTGGCGGGTGTGCGTAGCAGGCCATTCATCAACTGCTCTCGCCTGCCTCTGTGTCTAAAGAAGCAAAGGTCCGTGTCCTGAAACGCTTTGCTCTCTCACCACGACTATTTTCAAAGGCTACAGAGATGATTAGCCAGGTTATGAAGAGTGTTTCTCCTGTTAGTGACGTAGAAATGATGTATGCCATTACAACCACAGAAAAAACTCTTAAGGCCAACACACACGATCAATTTTTTCGTCAATTAATTGATATCAATTTAATGACGTCAATGAATTGATGGAAAAATTGACCGTGTGTGTGGGATATTGATATCAATTTAATTGAAACAATTTCATTGAATCAATTCATTGAGAGATCAAAACTCCTTTGATATTTATTGATGGGTCTTCAATAAAATAAATCGCAATGTGATACTGAGACGCATTTGGAGAAATGGCTTCTAGCATGGTAGTATTTTGTTTGACTATCATTGGCATCACTAAATTTAGAAGTTCGTCGTAAGATTCGGCGTCCATTCTGAGGAAATTCCTGTAATCCTCTGGCTCGTCGTCCCTTCATTCCCTCAGCAATCGTGTATGTCCTAGTTCCCTTCCACAGAGATACCATTTCTTCGCCCACTTACTCCTCTTCTTTCGCTTTGGAGTGTCCAGAGCAAGCACTATTCCTACAGCCACAGATGCTTTCATCTCGAAATTATGAATCAAACTGAAAACTGAAGTAAAATCATTGACCGTGTGTGGCCACAGTGATTTCCTCAATTTTATTGACGTCAATAAATTTATATCAATTAATTGACGAAAAAATTGATCGTGTGTGGGGGGCCTTTAGAATCCCGTGCAACGAAACTAACTAGAGCCTTTTGAAAGTAGTGGAGGTGCGGTGTGGAAGTCACGAGAGAGGTAAATGAGACCTCAGTGTGCTGGGAACTGACCCAACTTAGTGTTGTTATTTTACACTGTTATGCTATGCTGTGCTATACTGTGCTATGCTATGCTATGCTGTGTTTGACCTTTATGTGTCAAAAACCATAAACATACAGTATATCATGACTGCATTGTATTCTTAAGTCTGTAAGCCTCAGTAACGTGTCTTGCTGTGTCTTCACCCCGATGTATATTCTCCACCGGGAAATATATGTAAATATTCAGATTACATCATGATATTGTTGTGACTTGATAATGTTACAAGCCACAGCAATGCGTCTTGCTGTGTTTTCTTGCGTCTCAAAGTCTATAAGTCTCGGGAATACATCTTGTCGTGACTCCACTCACGTCTAAATCTCTGAAAATAAATATATTCAAACATTCAGATTACATGACGACTGTTGTCTTCATCAAGTCTGCACTGTGTTACGTGTGAAGGACGACCTGAAGGAGCCTCGGGTCACTGACTGCTGCTGCTGCATAGTCCCCAGGCATGAACAGAGGACAGGGCTGGGCGGGACGAGGCAGGGATGGGTGGGAGAGGAGAGATGGAATTGAGGGGGGACTGGGAGCGTGGTTGGGTAGGAAAAGAAAAATGAGACTGGGGTGAGGTGAAGGGTGGTGGAGTGGTGGATAAGAGACGAAATTGAGGCGTGGGGGGGATATGCGAGCCGAGGGGAGGTGGTGAAGAAGGGAGGGATGTCATGGTTTGGATAAGAGACGAAACTGGTGAGGGTCGGGGAAAGGCGAAGTGAGGGGAAGAGAGGTGGTGAAGAGGGGAGCAGTGTCGTGGGCAAGGCGAGGTGACCAGGTTGTACTCACTAATCAAGGAGAGCAGAGGTCCTCACTCTCATGATAATTACACCAGCAAAGGTGAACATTTCGTGACAGCTGTGGATAATCACCTGTTAGCATGCTTGGGCATCTAATACTTGTAATACGACTGTAGTGTTTGGCAAATAGTGAAGTATTTGTCTCGTGTTTTGTACACGAAACTTCGCATGCTTTACCGAAGAGAATTAACAAGGAAAATTCGCTTGTGTGTAAATTTTGTGAAAATTGTATGCTATATCATAAATTTAATTGAATAAAAAAATTAAGAAAAAAAATTAAGGAGTAAATTTTTTTGTGTAGGTATTTTTTTTTTTTTTTTTTTTTTGTGTGTGTTTAGAAATTTTTCGCACCATATGACTTTAGTGTTGAAGCAAATTAAATAAACGAATTAATGCAGAACATTACAGAAAACATGAAGGCTATGCTATGAGGAGAAAGCACAAGAAGAACAGACCATAAGTCAGCAGGCAGTCTTTGATTCCTGCCCTGCCAAAACAATTGCAACATGTGACCGCTGTGTTGCAGCAAATTTAGTTAACCAATTACTGCAAAATATTTCATAAAACCTGAAGGACAAGAGGAGGAAACAAAAGATAGGTCAGAAGATAGCAGACACTGTTTGACTCCTGCCTCGCCTGCCTTACCTGAATCTTATCTGCTCGTATCTCACCTCAGCTTCCCTTCCCTTCCTCCCCTTCCCTCCCCTCACCTCACCTCTCCTCTCGTGGACTCAATCAGTTACACGTCAAAGCTCCCTTTATGGTGTTCCCCGTGATGGGCGGTTCTTAAGTTCAGTTTCGCGTAGTAACTTGATTGGGGAAAAAAAGTATGATATGAGGCCCGATTTTTTTCTGAGGTGAATTGGTCATAAGAGCCTGATATCACCTCCCCGCCTGAACTTATTGCCTCAGGTCCCTCTCAGTTTCTCGCCGCTGCTGTATCTGCCGTCCTTCACCAGCTGAGCGCCTTGATAGCTCCGCACGCCAACACACCGACCCTGCGCCAAAAAAAAGTCTCGTTCCGCTGTTTGTAATGTCCGAGCGCTGAGGTGTCGGTGTTTCATTCCAGGGTCTTTGTGTGTGTGTGTGTGTGTGTGTAATACGAGATGGTGGTAAGTATTCGTGTCTTGCTTTTACCTTTTCCCTGCCATGCTTGGTTGTGGTGGTGATGGTGGTGGTGCAAAGTGACGTGGTGTAAGGTGACGTGTCCATACCATCACTATCTCTCTCTCTCTCTCTCTCTCTCTCTCTCTCTCTGCTAAATCTTTCCCTGTTTTTGTGTTGTGGGACCATGTTATCGCCCGTCCTTCTCTGCTTCCTGCTAATTCTTCTACTTCCTCTCCTCTGCTTCCTGCTGATTCATCCCTACAGTATGTGTTGTGTGACCATAGCATCGGTTTTCCCCCTTATAGTCCTACTAATTCTTCCGGTTCCTTTTCACTGCTTTCTGCTAATTTTTCTCCTGCTTCTGTGTGTTTTGCCACCACCACCACCATCACCAAAAACTCCCCGACCCCTCATTACCACCACAACCATCATACACTACCCGATCTCTCACCACCACCACTACCACCACCACCACTTAGCAGGCCGCCATTCCCGCCAGCAGCAGGCCGCACACGAGCTTCTCTCACGCAGGTAGTTCACGCCCGCCACGCCAGGCTGGAAGGATGTGAGGCGCTGCAGATCACACACACACACACACACACACAGACACACACACACACACACACACACATCAATATTGCGATCAAACTAAAACATTAAATACATGAGGTCCTTGCTTCTTTACTGCTTTACTTCATTACTTCTATGCAATACATCTCAGATCCAGCTTTAAAAATATTTCCTAACTAAAACCTTCACCATACAAACAAATCAAGTACAATTAAATTCCTGTTTCACAAGTATTATTTACCGAGGCAAAATCGTTGCTACCATCCCTACATCAAGCTTTATAAAATGTAGCACACACACACACACACACACACACACACACACCGCCACTCCCATTCCGTCATTTCATCCCGGACAGTATTCATTGTATCCTGAAGGCGACTGAGTCATTTGTGGCAGTTCCGGCAGCGTACGGGAAGCCCCTCGCCACACACAGAATTATTTTTTATATTGCATTTTTAATCAGACTTTGAACAGCAGCCGCTTTTTAACTATTCACTTCCTGATAAATGCTGAAGCTCTCCTGTCAGTTATGGGTCCGTTTTCTTTCCTTTTTCTTCTTTTTTTTCTGAGAAATGAAAAAAGCTACTTCAATTTCTTTCTTATCATTCTTTGGTCGTCTGTCTGTCTGGGTTTGTCTTTTTGTCCTTGTTCGTTTGTGTTTCTGTCTGTCTGTTTGTCTTGCTCTCTCTCTCTCTCTCTCTCTCTCTCTCTCTCTCTCTCTCTCTCTCTCTCTCTCTCTCTCTCTCTCTCTCTCCAGGATAAGGTACCAAACCGGTTAAGAATACAGTAAGGAAGAAAAACTGTTTGGGTGTTTGTTGATGAATATTTATAAACGTCGCTGAAAAGTCTTGTGTGGAACAAAAGAAGGTACTTGTGTTAAATTAAGCTGAGATTCTGCCTCTTACAATGAAACAATAAAAAAAATAAATAAATAAATAAAGTAAATAAAACATAAGGTCAACATTATAAACGTAGCTTAGAAACTCGTGTAAAAAGTTAAGGAAGGCTTTTTTAAATTAAGCTTAAAAGTTCTTGCCTGAATTGAGTTATTGAAATTCTCCTTCACTTTTACTCAATATGAAATTGTAGAAAAAAACAACAACTCAGGTGACAAAAATTTATGTACGTCGTTTTAGAAAGTGTTATAAGGAACGATACAAGGAGTGTTGGATGGAATTACTTGGAGTCGTGAGGTGGTTTAAAAATTCCCTTCGCTAGTTAATCTGTGCCTCGTACTTACATAACATAGAAAAGGAAGACAGAAAAAGAGAAAGAAAAAGAGAGAGCTAATTTAGATTTATTACCATAGCAGAGGAAGCTGAATAAAAGAGTAAGGCTCGTTAAATGTCATCATGTGAAGTGGATTTTTATGTTACTTTGTATTTATGTGAAATAGTGAGACAAAAACATATCAAGAGTCTGGTGAGTGTATTAACTTTCAGAAAATAATGTGTAAAGAGAAAAGTGTTGTATATTGACACCTGTGCAGTGGTGAGGCGACTGAGGAAGCTCCTGTCACCATTGAATTTCTGCCTTCAACCTAACCTAACCTAACCTAACCCAACCTAACCTAACTTAACCTAACCTAACCCAACCCAACCCAACACAACCCAACCCAACCCAACCCAATCCAACCCAACTTAACCTAACCTAACCTAGCCTTACTTTAACTTAATATCGGTACGAACCAGTCAGGAAAAGTCAAGTGTGTGGTGACTTTATTAACGCTGCTTCAGAAAGTACTGTACTATAAATATAGATCGCATGTGGTGAAATTACTCAGAATGATGAAGTGGTTGAGAAGTCTCCCCTACTAGTGAATGCCCGCCTCGCACTTACCTAACATGAACTACTGAGACGAAAAATAAAGTCTAGTGATTTATAAAATCACTAGACTTTATTTTCCGTGTTAAAACGTAGAAAAAAGTGCAAAAACTTATGTTAAATTAAATTAGTGGGAGTGGTGTGGAGCTTAACCATTCTACGCCTCCACTGATGAATCTCCAGCACACACTTACCTCACAGAGTATTAAGAGGGAGACAATAGCAGTGTTCATATAAGGTAACATAGAGTGTGGCATAAAAAGTCATGTTATATTTAATTATTCTGAGTAGTGAGGAGGTCAAACTTTTCACGCCTCCAGTAGTGAAGCTCCACCACACAATTGTGAAATATTAACGGGTAAAGTCTCTCTGGTGATCATATAAAGCATAATGAAACAAAGTAGTATAGAAACTCACGTTAGATTTGATTACTTTGAGACGCACACACACACAATAATTCTTCCACATACTCGTACTGGCCTCTTCCTTCCACCCAACCATTCCTCTTCCACTGTTTCCATCCCCACCCAGCTATCCCCACACCCAGCCTGTCATCCTCTTGCCTAGTCATCCCTTTCTTTCCTGTCCTGCCTTATTCCCTATCCAAGTTATTCTCCACTCTGTCCTAGCCATCTCACAACCAGCCTGCCCTACACTACCTATCCATCCCTCGCTCGCCTGACCTTCCTCAACCTCTTGTGACGTCGCAGATCTCTAGATGGACGGTACTTGGAGCTGAATCCTGAGACGAATCATCTTGGCAGCGCGAGACTCAAGGGACGAGGCTGATATGATTGTGTGTGGCGTAAATGTACGTATGTAGCTTACCACAAATAGTTGTATAAGTATACAGGTCTTCTGCAGTTTATTCTTCCTATATACTGATGAGTCTTGCGCACCAGATAACAATATTGCTTCTCCTATCGCCGTTTCCTAGAGTGAGGGGTTGGCTCCTTGTACGAGTCTTCTCCAGTTCTTTCTGTCCATTGCATCTTCCTCTGTGACTCCCATCCTTTACAGTTCTACCACAATTTCTTCCCTCCATCTCACTCTGTCTCATTGTAAGCAGCAATGTTCCTGCGTCACCTCATCTTTGTTTTTGTGAGTCATGTTAATTACTCACAGGTTGGTTACGAGCTGAAACGCTCGAGCTGCTTCACTGCGTCACACACTGTTCATGCTCATCTCTATCAGCGTCCACGTCTCCTTTATTGACAGCATAACTCTTATTTCCATATAAAAAAAAAAAAAAAAAACTATATTAGTATGTAAAAGTATGATACATTCGTGTGAATACAATTTCTTGGACAGATATCACGCCGCTGCCTCTATGTATTTACAGAACAAGCCAGCGCCAAGTACACGAGTTGGGACGAAACGACACCGTGACGCAGTGGGCCTCTGGTCTCGTGGACAGTGATCTGCCGCAAGAGGAAGAATGCACGTGAGTTTTGTCCTGGCCAAGGAATTCCGGATAACGCAGGTGTTTGGGAGAGTGGATGATCAGACAGGACTGAGTAGATGCTGAGTCTCGGGAGTGAACTGTGTGGTGCAGGACTGTAGCGGTTATGCAGTCTCTTTATAACGAGAGACACATCGTGGAGGAGGCTGGCGAGTGCTCTCAACACACGTGACGGAGCGGCGCCATGGTAACTGTCACCGTGGCCAGGAAGTCTCTTGTGCTGAACACTACAATGTTGTGTTATCAAGACTGTTTATTGGTGCAGCGCATACAGTCGGATCACTAAGCGTGTTGTAGTGATGAAACTATGGAAACTATGGCGAATGATTATTGATCGTTGGAAAAAAGCATAGGTGTGATAATAATTCGGTGCTTGAGTTACACTAACACTCCATCACTACCGCCACCACGGCCATCACCACCATCACCACCGCCATAACCACCGCCGCTATTAAGAGTAAGTACATGATTCTTGTTCTCGTTAATAGTGATAGGAAGGAAATATCTCCATTTTTCCCCCGTATGCTGTGGAAGTGCTGCCTCAACACACCGCCGCCGCCGCTGTGAGAAGTACATGATTCTTGTTCATCTTTACAGCGTTGTGTTGGTGGGTGGCTGCGGCTGCGATAGGAAGTATTGTTACACCGTTATGATAGCGCTGGTTGTGCGAGTGAGGTAACAATTCCTAGTATTAAGGAAAGGTCACATTGTTTGCTACAGAAGACCAGACGGCATGGAAGTGGGGGGGGCGGTCTTTTGATGAATAAATAAAGACCAGGAAATTATATTTTTTACACGTATCGTTAAGCTGAAGTACCATGCTTAGTAGTAATCAAATTAAACAGTATAATATCAAATGAAAACCATAGATATACTCACCAGCACACACACCTACGGTACACTGAAGCCACAGAAAAGCTTATAAAGATACGGAAGAAGCAATGAAAAAACACAAGACCCGGAACCCCGGCTGCACTTCGCTCCCGGCTTCACATTCCCGGCTTAAACCAGCCAAGAATTGCACTTTTTTTTAATTATTATACAGAGAGAGAGAGAGAGAGAGAGAGAGAGAGAGAGAGAGAGAGAGTGTGTGTGTGTACGTAGTGTGTTTTACTTCTCATACTCATTTTCAGCATTTTTTTTTCTCCTGTCGCTAAAAATTATGACCGCGCTGCCAGGGACTTTGTACTTACTCTCACCATTTTTCAGTCCAGTTCACTAATACAAGAGTAAAGCCACATTTTCTCTCTTTAATCTCTTGTAATTGTCAACACCACAAGGATCTCTATTATTTCTTATTTAAGGCACATTTTCTCTCTTTAATCTCTTGTCAACACCAGAAGGATCTCCATTATTTCTTATTTAAGCCACATTTTCTCTCTTTAATCTCTTGTCAACACCAGAAAGATCTCCATTATTTCTTATTGAAGCCACATTTTTTCTCTTTAATCTCTAGTCAGCACCAGAAGGATCTCCATTATTTCTTATTTATCTTCCTATGAGTTGAATTAGTTCAGTGAAAGAATACCATGACACACCTGGAACTTTTTGTGGTTTCTGGAACTTTTTGTTTTGTTGTTTTTATGTGTAAACACGAAGGTAGTTTGGATTCTGGTTTATAATGATGGTAATAGCAGTAGTAGCAGTAGTTGTTGTTGTGGTATTAATGTTAGTAGTAGTAGTAGTAATCGCAGCAACAGCAATAGTAGCAGTGTACTTTCAATACATAACCTACTCAGCACCAGTACCAGTATAGTCCTTACCACCACCACCACCACCACCACCACCACTTCTACTATCCAGCATGTCAGTGGGCGGAGTTTTGGGGATTCACAAGGCACATAATACTCTTATATTTTAAAACATTTTCCCAACCCCTGGCATGTCTTGTGCGGCGTAAATTATGAAACAAGAGGGTCCGCGTGCTCCCCGTCCTGCCCTGCGGCTTAGCAAGGGGGAGAGGCGGCCTCCACTTAGACTCTGTTTTGATCTGTCCCTTAAAAACTGCTTGAGTAGCAGCTGGCGGGTCCGAGGCAGGCGGCAGTAACCCAAGACGGTACAAGGACACACCTGCCGGCCTGCGTTTTCTACTAAGAGATAAGGAAGAGTCGCTATGATTAAAAAACGAATTTAAAGATTGCTTATGGAGAGAAATGCGTGTGGCTGGCGTGTCATAAGCAGCGTGTGCGTTGCTTCAGTTCATGATCTCGACGTCTCACCTGGCAGGCCTCTGTGTTTTAGTCCGAGATGTAGAGGAGTCTCTGTGACCAATGAGCGAACCAAAAACATCGCTTATTCAAATCAGTGTGTGTAGCGTGTGTCAGAAGCTTTGTGTGTGTGTTGATTCTGTTCATGACGTTGTCACACCTGCCCGGCCTGTGTCTCTGGTAAGAGATAAACTAAAATTTTGATCGCTGATGCAACAGAGGAGTGTATTAGTGTCAGAAGCAGCGTGTGTTGATTCTGTTCATGATCTCGTTGTCACACCTGCTTTGCCTCCACCATAAGAGATGACGATGACTTGCTGTGATTAATGAATTAAATGAGCTAAAGAAGATCGCCTAGCGTGTGCCAAAGGCAACGTCTGTTGATTCTGTTCGTAATCTTGTTAGTCGGGAGCAGAGGCGAGGCAGGGATGAGTCTTTAGTTTATTCTGGTAGGACACACACCCACCCACTGCTGCCCTCATGAAATATGCATCGGTGTTAAAAATGCATCACATGTTGTGCTTTTCTCTCTGTCTCTCTTTGCTATTCTACATAAATGATGTCGATCTAAAAATTACTCCATTCAACGTCAAAAGTAATTATTTAAAGGATTGTTTGTTTGTTTATTCTGGACAGTAATTGTGTGCTGGTTTGGGGTCACTTTTGGCTGGGAGGGAGGGAGGACCTGAGAATGTGTGAGTTCACCTTTATATATATATATATATATATATATATATATATATATATACATATTTTGGAGGATTAAGTGTGTGTGTGTGTGTGTGTGTGTGTGTGTGTGTGTGTGTGTGTGTGTGTGTGTGTGTGTGTGTGTGTGTGTGTGTGTGTGTGTGTGTTAAGTCGTCTTGTTTTTAGTTTAAAATTTTGTAAAAAAATAAATAAATAAAAAGGGCGTAGGAGAAGAGAACGGAGGAGTAGAAAAACATGAGAGTAATGAGGTGAATAGAGATGCCATTGACCTCGACCATGCATTCTTCCCAAGCACGTGCACAGACACTCAAGACTTGACGTTTGTGTGTGCGTGTGGATGCGTGCGTGCGTGCGTATTAACCTACTTGTGTTGGCTAGATAACATCACCATGCAGGCAGCACGCACCATATGGAGTACTTTACTTAATGCCACGCAGATGAAGAGAACCGACACTCAGGAGTCCAGACAGGAGGCGACAGGGGGTGGGGAGTGACTGGCTTATGTAACGCAGGTGCTGTCTTGTGTGACGGAGGGAGAGGGAAGGGAGGTGCTGTCTTGAGTGACGAAGGGCGAGAGGAGGGAGGTAATTTTTATCGATGTGTTTTTTTCAAGGAAGTGCTGTGCTTTTGATTTTATTTGAAGTGAAGGATGAAAAGTGCACCGGAAGATTAAAATTTCAACACGAATAAAAACGTTAAAAAAATAAATAAATGAAAAATCACAGAATCACATCGGAACCATATTTCTAAACGTTTCGACCGAATTAACTAACTCAGTGGTCATTGAAAACAGTCCTAATGAGAGAGCAAAGCGTTTAAGAATGGAGATCTCGCTGAACGTGACAGGTGAATCGTGACACAGGGCTGCTGAAGTGTGGGGCGGCGAGGGGTTGTCACGTCACGGTGGCTGCGGCGGGGGAGTCAGCAGCGGTCCCTCGGCGGCAGGGAATCAGTAGCAGGGCTTGCAACACTTCCTTCATAATGCACGGAGAAAATCACTGAACTGTGCTACCCATTGTGTCCATTAAACACACGAGGTGGAGGCGACAGTGGCCTGAACATTGTGTCCCGGAGCTAACGAGGAAAGTTGTGTGTGTAAGTAAGTAAGTAAGTAAGTAAAGGTTTATTGCCCATTTGCATAAATACATTTGAGAAAGACATGTTTACAAAAGAAGAAAGATGGCAGAGACTGTCAAGCCGAAGCTTTGTGTGTGTGTGTGTGTGTGTGTGTGTGTGTGTGTGTGTGTGTGTGTGTGTGTGTGTGTGTGTGTGTGTGTGTGTGTGTACAGAGGGGAGCATGAAAATAAGTGGGTGTTAGTTGAGGATTATTTATTTATTTGCATGAGAGAGAGAGAGAGAGAGAGAGAGAGAGAGAGAGAGAGAGAGAGAGAGAGAGAGAGAGAGAGAGAGAGAGAGAGAGAATGACCTCACATCTACACCCACCCACCCACACACACACACACACAATCCTCCAATATATATATATATATATATATATATATATATATATATATATATATATATATATATATATATATATATATATATATATATATATATATATATATATATATATATATATATATATATATATTAATAAGAATATAAACCCATTAATTATAAAAGTGAGTCATTAAAGTAATAACAACAGCATGAGAAAGACGCGAGACGGAAAAATAAATATCAGAGCGTCACACTTTAGATCTCATTCTCGTTTCTGCGACTCCTAAAGGACTCCAGTGGCAGTTATCGGGGTTTGCAGAGTTTTTATGATTAATAATAGTTTAACAGGCTTTATTAATTTATTTAATTATATATTTATTTATTTATTTATTTATTTGAGGGAGAAGGCTTTCTTTTTTTTTTTTTTTTGGTACTAATGGCAGGCAGCAAGTCCGTCAGTTAGTCCGTCATTTAATCGTCACTCAGCCAGTCAGTCAGTCTGTTAGCCGGTCAGTCAGATAGGCAGCCGAACATACGTAGAGCGCCAGACGCCATGACTGAAAAGTTTAGGCAGAAATAATGTGTTCCGTATCGCTGCCAAATATAAATATGTTCATTAATTTTATTTTACAGGGAAGCTATTTTGCCATGGAAGTATTTAAAGTGAGGTCAAATAATATTCTCGTGAATAATTAAATCTGATCAAAACTGAGATTTTTGCAAATAACTTTTACATATTATTCGTGAAATAAAAACGGTGATCACACGGCCGGGGATCAGCGACACCCGCGCCTTTGACTCCACCAGGCTGAAATAAATGTGGTAGTGGTTTATTTTTAGAGGCTGCTAATTATAAGGTAAGGTAGAAAAATAAGGTACGCTGAGGTCATGCATGGAGTAATGAGTGTGAGTTAGTGTGGTAGTAATGAGTGGTCAATAATGAATAAATACATAAAATAAAAAAAATATAAACGCTAGCATGAGAGAAAGATGACACGGAAAGTTACGTGACATTTGTTTTTCTTTTGACGACAGAGAAATGACATTGTTTTGTTTACCACACAGAACCATTGTGAAGGACACTGACAAAACTAGAAGTGTGGGAAAGAGAAGCAGCCTGGATAGTTAACATGGCATTTGAGTTATTTCAGCTCGTGACGTGACCAGCACAGAGAAGCAATACAGTTCAGATTTACCACACAGAGAACCTTTACTGAAGCGATACTGAAAAAATATATATATATAAGTTTAAGAAAGAGATTAGAAGCAGAATTTTATGGCAGGCTTATGTTATTTCCATCACGGAGACGAAAATTAATATACCTTACTCATTATATACAGGTTACTGTTGTGAGAAAGACGCACAAATGCAAGAAAGAGACGAGACACGGAGAACTACGTGAGGGTTGTTTTTTTCCCCTTCACATGGCTTAGACTTGCCACTCTGGAAACCATCGTGGAAGGACAGAAAAAAATACATACGTGCAAGAAAAACAGAAGATAAAAATTACGTAAGATCTTAGTAATTACCACCACAGAAAGGCAATATAGATTAGAATTACCACACGCTCACAGAGAAAAGTCGTGAAAGAAACACACACACACACACACACACACACACACACACAATCTAAGAAAGAGATAATATGGACTTTGTTACAAGGTTCGGGGTTATCAATGTAGTTTATCTTCGCCTTCACTGAGGAAACATAAGAGACAGACGTGTAGTGTACGTAATTGTGTAGTCACCGCCGGACCTCACCAGACATGAATAAATCTGAAGCGTACATAAAAAAAAAAAAAAAAAACGGGATAAAGGAGGATTCCATGTCTTACAATAGCAGTTCCCGGGAGATTTGGTCGGTGGGAGGAGAAAATAAGGAACTCCTGTGTGTGACATTGTCTTAAGATTAAACAAAGTAATGGTCCAGACAACCTGTTGGGGAGGCGGCTATGCGGGGGGAGGGGAAGGGAGTGAGGGAGTGTGATAGAGAAAGGAAAACATTGCGAGGGAAGGGTAAGGAAATGTGACAGGGAAGGGAAACACAGAGTGGTGTTTGTGTCTCGCAGCGTCATGATTGGATGCGTGTAGGAAGAGTGGCGGTGGTGTTAGAATTATGATTGTGTTGCTGATGTTGGTGTTGATGGTGGTGCTAATGAGTGTGTTAAGGGTTGTTATGTTGTGGTATTGATGGCAGTAGTGGTGATTATGATAGTGTTATGCTTGTTATTATAACGTGTGGTAGTGGTGGTGGTGATGGTGGTATAATAATAATAATATTAATAATAATGATAATGATAATAATGATACTACTAATAATAATAATGTTAATAATAATAATAATAATAATAATAATAATAATAATAATAATAATAATAATAATAAAAACAACAGCAGCAACAACACTGGTAGCAGCAAAAGAATATTATAAGAACTAATAGTAATGTAACTTCCTAACATGGTCACCCTTCACCTAATTAGCACCAGTGAGTCTGTCAGGCCGCCAGGAGTCAGTCCCCACAGCACGCGTCACTGGCCCCCTGTACCGGCTGGCGTGCCCTGTGATCCACACACCTACTGTGTCCCCCTCTCAGGTTCCCTTCAAGAGTGTGTTAGGCCTCGTTAGCCTCCTCACTGCCTCTCTCCAGCGCTCTACGAAGGTTGTATCTGCTATGGGGCCTGTGTTACATGCTACCCTTACCTCTATTACCTCTGCCTTGTCCCTCTCCTCTACACAGGGGTTGATAGACACCGGCAGGGTGAAGAGGGGCAGTTATGAACGGGTCTGTCTTATTAAGCAGTGAAGGGATTGGCTGGATTAGTAGCGGGTAGCAGTGAGCGGAGTTAATTGTGTGTAAAGCCAATTGAGGGATAGATCAGAGGCACGTGGAGTGGGGCCGCTGTGGTGTGGGTGTTATGCATCGTTAGTGGTATTACTGTCTTGAAAGGCCAACTGAGCACCTCTTGCCCCGACGCGTCTGGACTGAGGCGGACGTGAATGGCTGCAGGTGATGGCTGGTGCTGTAATCCCTGGCGTGGACTGGCTACACGTGCCTGAACTCAGGTTATGCTTGTGTGGGAAGACTTGGAGACTGAGGCGTAGTTTGGAATTGTGACCTGTTGACTGTTGTTTTGGCTTCTTAAGCTCTTAGGTTCATAGTATAATTTCCAAATATGTAGTGAGGTTACAGGGATTTTTCCAAATAGTTATACTTCGTTGTTTATGTAGTGCCTCTGAAATAATGAGTTCTGGTGTGTGCAGTTTTATAGTCTTTTCCTAATAATTATTTTGCTCTGTACGTTTTTGTAAAGCCTGGAAAAAAGGAAGTTCTGCTGTGTATTTTTATAGGGTCCCTGGGATAGCCGTTATGCTGTATGCTTTTATTGTCTTCAAATATGATTTCTCCTGTGTGCATTTCTGTAAGGTCTCTGAAATAGCACATTGCGTCAGGGTTGTGTCCCAGGTGACGTCTGGCCAGCACAGGAGCAGATGGCAAGAGACGGAACGCTGGATTTCTTGTCAATGGTTTGTTTCCTTTGGGCGACAGCGGATCAGTTCACCTTCCCCTCCAGTAACGGATCACTGTGTACCTCTGCTAATGGCTTCTCCTCTCCCTCCGAGCTGCGTCTTCCAGTTGTCACCACCTGGGTTTCATTTGTCACCATCCTTAACCATCCTTAACTATCCCAAACTTCTCTATTTTCCGCCACTTTCTTTACACACACACTCACACACACACATACACACACACACTCTCTCTCTCTCTCTCTCTCTCTCTCTCTCTCTCTCTCTCTCTCTCTCTCTCTCTCTCTCTCTCTCTCTTCTACTTCATTAGAAAAGTAATTGCATCTAGGAACAGAAAAGTCATGGTCAGTCCTGTGATTCAGCAATATTTCTAACACAGTGATGGTTATTGGTATGTTATATTATGAAGAAGATCTCAAGGGAACTGACGATTATCAAGTATACAGTTAAGACACTTCAAATTTTGGATGATACATTGTTTTTATATTTTACCCTATAGGAGTCATAACTTTTGTCCTTCTTACACACTTCATAAAAATATGCTAGAAAGAGTAATATATTGTTGGATGTCTTGGTGCGCTTCCCTTCACGGTTGTGTAATGATGTCCTCTCATCCAGGGAGTTGCTCATCCTGTCATTAACCTCTTTAATCTCTCCTCGAGGCTCCTCTGCTTAACCTCAATAACCTCGCCTCCGTGGATGTGCTGTGACGAGTTTTCCGCCTCGTATTAAAAAGGTTCTCATTATCGTATATTTGAAAGCCTTACGCAACACATTACTGACGTGTTTTCTCTTTGTACTATTGAGGCTTTTCCACTTTTCTTTACTTTATCTCCATTCGCCTTGATTTTCGTTATTTATCAAGATTCGCGGGACTTCTGATTTCGCTTTTCATTTCGTTCTTGCCTAAGAAAAATAAAATTGATATAATTTGTCAGACTCTACGCAGATACTTTAGTTTTGTCTTATTTGTTTCAACAGTTTTCCTCCCAGTGCCTTTGTTCCAGACAGCTGTGTGATAATTGTGACTAGTTTCATCAATATTTCCCATCTGGATAACCTTGCACTCCACCACTCCTTCCCGGCATGTCAGTCAAATACTTCACGGGAAGGCAATGCACAAATGCACTCTGCTCTGCTTCTACCCCGGAACACTAAATTTGTTGTTTGTGCGGCAGAGCAAAAACACAGATGTCTATTTACATTAAAAGTTTGCCTCGTTGCTCCTCGCCAAAAATAGAAAATATTTTAACATAATGGAATTTCTGTTACATGTCGCATAAGAAATAACATTTTTGAATTTCTTATTCTTTTCATCCATCTTGAAAACATAAGAAATCAATGAGTTAATATTATCATTGCATAATATTAAGAAAAATAAGTTGGCAGAGAAAAGGTCCCTTGAAAGGTTTAACAGCGCAACATAAAGTAAGGAGCCTGCAAAAGGTCAGTCAGTCCACACAAGGCAGCTCTTGAGCACTTAATAAAGCTTACCACCTGCAATATTCATCCAGGAATTCATCTGACATCTTAAAGAAATCTAATGTCTATGGACTTTGCTGCACGACACTATTTGTAGACAGTTCCTTACAACTTCCTTTATTTTGTTATGGTCTCATGCTCTTATATCAGAATTGTGCACCAGCTTTAAGACCATATTCGTAAACACCCTTGCCAGCGTCCTGACTACTTCCAGACGTCTCCACCTGAAGTATCACGGATCTTTAAGGATGTTTTCATGGTTGTAGTGGCAGACTGACTAGCTCCCTACATTGTTAACAAGAAAAGCTCTCTGGAGAACCTGGCCAGTCATCTCTGAATACTGACTTTACTACCACAAGTGCTTCATGGATCTCCCCACCTTCGCAGTCTGGGTGTTGTGGATATGTAATGTACCGTACCATGTTTCATTTTGTACCTCCATTTATTGTACGCTTGACAACCCTGTAATCCTCAGTCTGGCTGGTGCTTCCGAGGTAGTTACGCGCTCAGGGTCTGCCACGGCATTGTTCCTTTGTTCCTGGCCTTAATATAGAAACCACAGTCTGCACGTGTTTCTGTAAAGAATCTACAACTTACTGGCTGTCCTGTTCCGACACCTACCCCACTGTGTATCCGCTCATTCCTTCCTTACACTTGTGCTTGAATGGGGCAGGTAATTGCTGCTGCTCAGTCTGTAGGGATGTGCTTCACTTCCTCTCTCCAAATACACGAACATCTGTCAGGCAAATTGTACCTACCTCTTATTCTCAGGTTTCGGAATATCTACTCTAGTGCTCTCTCTCTCTCTCTCTCTCTCTCTCTCTCTCTCTCTCTCTCTCTCTCTCTCTCTCTCTCTCTCTCTCTCTCTCTCTCTCTCTCTCTCTCTCTCTCTCTCTCTCTCTCTCTCTCTCTCATATCCTTTTTCCGTGTGTTCCGTGTCTGTCAAAATTTTTCCACATGTATTCTTTCTTTCTTTCTTTTTCTTTATTTCTTTCTCTTTTTCTCAGCTCAATTACATCTCCGTGTGTCTCCTCTGCGCCTCGATTGCTTCCGCGTCGTCCTGTGCTTCAGTCTGAGTCATGCACAATCTCCCGTTCTCAGTGTTGTCGTTTTCTCCCTTGCTGCCCCACCTGTCCCACCTGTCCTCCTTGCTCCTTTGTTTTCAGTTATACCTCTTGCGCTTCTTCCTTTGCATTTTACCTTAGCTTTTTTTCTTGAATGCTGGGTACGTGATTCTCATTATGACTCTCTCTCTCTCTCTCTCTCTCTCTCTCTCTCTCTCTCTCTCTCTCTCTCTCTCTCTCTCTCTCTCTCATTTTTTAATCGTCTATCTTTTAAAAAATTTACTTTTTTATTTTTGTTCCTTTTATGTTTTTCTGAGTCTTTTACTACTTTTTTTTGACTCGATTGTTTTATTGTTTTAATCTCCACTAATTGTTAGCACTTTTGGTTTTAAGATATTTCAAAATCGTGCTAGATTTTGTCGAGAGAGAGAGAGAGAGAGAGAGAGAGAGAGAGAGAGAGAGAGAGAGAGAGAGAGAGAGAGAGAGAGAGAGAGAGAGAGAGAAAGTAGTAGTAGTAGTAGTAGTAGAAGTAGTAGTAGTAGTAGTAGTAGTAGTAATTTCCTCTAGTTCCTTGGCTATGATGAATATATCTAAACAATTTCCTGGTACTCCTAATTTCATTTAAGTCATTATAAACAGATAAAAGACAAAAGTATTGCAATAGGTAATCAAATTTCAGTAATTTCAATTCAGTGAACAAAAACTGTGTGGAATCATGTTTTCTTTTGAATGTAATGGTTCTTAAAATCTTTTTCTGCATTACAATAATTTCTTTTACAACTGAAGGCCATGTACAACCCCATAATGATAAACAATATATAAAATGAGGATAACATAGTGAGTAATATAGATTTTTCAAGGCAGTAGTAGTAATATAGATTTTTCAAGGCAGTAGTAGTAGCAGTAGCAATGCCAGTGGTGGTAATGTAGTGGGCATTTTTTTATTGGATTTTTGTTGCCCTTGGCCATTGTCCTTCCTACATAAAAAAAAAGTAGAAGTAGTAGTAGTAGTAGTAGTAGTAGTAGTAATAGTAGTAGTAGTAGTAATAGTAACAGTAGTAGTAGTGGAGCATCATTCTCATCCCTGTTCCCGTAATGCATAAAGTAGATAAACTCAAGAAAATTAAAACTGAATTTGTATGCATGGGATGTATTCCGCCATGGAGATGATTTTCATATCCGACACACACACACACACACACACACACACACACACACACACACACACACACACACACACACACACACACACACGTGTATGCGTCACAAGTAGGAATGATAACATGTATAACTTTTCTCTCTTTCCCTTTCATTTATTTTGTATCGTTTTGCTTCACTTCATCTTCTGTTATTTTATCAAGTGTAACTAAAATAAATGCATGTGAATAAGGAGGAAAATAATGACCTCCATCTTTCTCTCTGTTCACTTCACTCAACTTTCTCTTCCTTTTTGAAATGTAGGAATTTAAAAATGAAAGAGTATATCACTCTATTGTTTACTTCTTTTTGAAATGTAGGTATCTGAAAATTAATCCATCAAGTCTAAGGAGGAAAATAATAACATACACCTTTCTCCCTTCACTGAAAACATAAGTATATTTTTGTTCTTTCTTCCTTCCATCTTTTTCTTCACTCCATTTTCTATTCCCTCTTGAAGTGTATCTAAAAAAAAAAATTGCACATGTCTGGGTTAGAAAATATAAACAGAAATATACCGTCCTCCCTTGTCTCATTTTAATTTTTCGCTTCACTCCTATTCTGTTTGGAAATGTATCTAAAAACAAGTGCTTATTGTGTCTAAGGAAAAAAAAAATAACAAAGTGCATCTTAGAAGAAAATAGCATCTTTCTCTTTTACTTATTATCATCTTTCTGCTTTACTCCACCTCTTCTTCCCTTACCTTTTATAAATGTATCTAGAATTGAACACTCATGCCTAAGGAAGAAAACAATAACGAAAAGTTCATCTCTGAAAAAAAAAAATAATAATATCATACAATCTTCTCCCTTTACTTATTTTCATCTTTTCGCTTCAGTTCACCTTCCCTTGCCTTGCCTTTTAGAAATGTGTGCAGGTCGTGGGAAGTAAAGTATATCTGTGCGGTCAGTTTCATCCTGAGTTTAGCAGCAGCATCGCCTTCCTTTTTGCTTCCATTTATTGTTTTGCCTTAGCCGGTGCAAGTGCGTGCGGCGGTCAGAGCGGATCAGGAGGCTTTCCACTGAATGGCGGGGTCGGGTATATGAACCCCGCTGGTCGCCTCGCCTCGCTTTGTTGAGGAGTAAGAGACGTCTAGAGAGCTGAGTCCAGTCGAGTCCAGCCCTCCAGGATCTGTCTTGCTCTCAGGACGTGCTGCAACGCTGCTTTTTCTATTTTTATTAGCAGTATGTTTGGTCAGTGTTTATAGGGTTCGGTTAGAGGTCTTGGGGAAGAAAACATATTAAGTCGTTCTGATCAAGGAAAGATATCTTTTCTCATTTTTCACTCATTTACTTTTGCTTTCTGCTTCCTGCTGATCAAAAACTATAGACGCAAGCAAATAAAGAGATGGCAACATTTGTCTAGCACTCAAACCATACAGTGTTCAAGTGTGCTGGAGCCTAAGCTGGAATGAATAATACCACGGAAAATTTGAGATCTCTTGATGAAATCACGGCGAAAAAGATTTTGTTGGCAATGGTACAACCCTATAGTACTTGAACTCTGAACGAAGCAAAGCCCCATTCGCTTCACTCGAGCAGGCAAGAGGAACTCAAATGTCAAGATTTAAAAAAAAGGAAGAGCGAAGAAGAGCAGAGTGGGAGAATGGGAGGGAAGAACAAATGAGAGGAAGAAATAAAATATTGGGAGAGGGAAGAGTGAAAGGTCAATTTTCAGGGTCAGGTTCTGGGTTGGTTTAGTGTGGTGCTAACGAGTCGGTGCGTGGAGAGCTGTGCGGGGCTTGTGTTCCAGGCATCCCGCTGCGGTGTGAGGGGAGGAGCCCGCCACCGCGCTAGTAACTGAAATGAAAAAAAAAAAATGAATTGTGAAGGATACTGTGAAGCGGTGAGGTTGGGTACTAACGAAAAAGAAAAAAAAAATATTGCAAAATTGGCAGGAATGTACCGAGAGTTCTTTCTAATAAAATGAAGTAAAAGAGAATGCAATATAGATGCGGTGAGGCTTGCACGCAAATGAATGGACCAAAAAAATATATATAAAAAAAAAACCTGCCTAATGTTAAATGAATTATGGAAAGAGTATCACCAATAAAAGGAACTAAAAGAAAATGTAACATTGATGTGGTGAGGGGTGCACGATAACAGATGAACTATTGTAACATTGATGTGGTGAGGATGTGGTGAGGGTGCACGATAACAGGTGAACTATAGTAACATTGATGTGGTGAGGATGTGGTGAGGGTGCACGATAACAGATGAACTGTAAAGAATGTATTATGTTACGTGAAGTGGGACAAGAATTCTCACCAATAAAGCGAGATAAAAGAAAATGTATTATGGATGTGGCGAGGGTGTGCACTGATAGGTGGACAAAAAGAATACTTAATGATGAATAAGATGTGGCAGGAGTCCACACAAAATAAGACGAACTGAAGGAGAATCTACTATGGCTGCGTGAGTGCACACTTACAGGTGAATTAAAGGAATGTGTTAATATAAAAATGTGACACAATTTCTTAAAAAGGAAACGTAGAATATGTGACGTTGGATGTACATTAATGAAAGGACTTACAAATGAATATAACGCAAGAAAAGTTGTGTAGGAAGTTTTCACGAATAATTCAAGTCAAAGAAAATGTGTTGTGAGAAATGCTGTTCGGGTGTGTACAATAAACGGGCTAAGGGAATACATAATATTGCTAAAAAAATGTAAGTAAATCAATGAATAAAATAAATAAACTAATAAAGTAAATTGCTTTTATTTCTTTATGAAGAATTATTGATATCTCTGAGTGAAGTAATGAAAGAAAATGCAGACTGATTCAGAAAAAAAAGAATAATAGTCTGAGAAAAAGCCATTAGTCACGTAAAGAGTTTTTGTTTATTTACGTTTATAAACATTCATGACTGAAATACTGATAGATGTGACTGGAGAGAGAGAGAGAGAGAGAGAGAGAGAGAGAGAGAGAGAGAGAGAGAGAGAGAGAGAGAGAGAGAGAGAGAGAGAGAGAGAGAGATTCAGCCTTTCTCTCACTTCTCTCTCACTCCACGCACGTCACAATTGCGTCACCACTCTCCCTTGACGTCACAGCCTCTCCCTCTCCCTCGTCTCCCTCCACTGCAGAGCTTCCCAACGCTGGAAACTGCCGCGGGTCTTACGTGAGAGAGAGAGAGAGAGAGAGAGAGAGAGAGAGAGAGAGAGAGAGAGAGAGAGAGAGAGAGAGAGAGAGAGTGAGAGTGCACCAGCAACAACTAAAACATGAAGATGAAGAATATGAATAAGAATAACAAGAACAAGAACAACAAAAACAACAACAACAATAATGATAGTAATAATAATAATAATTATTATTATAATAATAATAATAATAATCATAATAATAATAATAATAATAATGGTAATGGCAGTAATATTTCACAGATAATTAAGAAGACGTGGAGTGAAAACAGTGGACGGCTTAATGCGGCGCGTAATGTTTTTCTAAATTTGCTGAACGTAATAAATTTCTCGCCTCCTGTCTCTCTCTCTCTCTCTCTCTCTCTCTCTCTCTCTCTCTCTCTCTCTCTCTCTCTCTCTCTCTCTCTAGACTACCAGAACAAGAGAGAGAGAGAGAGAGAGAGAGAGAGAGAGAGAGAGAGAGAGAGAGAGAGAGAGAGAGAGAGAGAGAGAGAGAAGTACATGAATGCAAAAAGGCATGAAATTAAAGACGACAGGAACAAATTAATAAGGACAAATAAAGGAACTGAATTTCATACTCGCATTCTGAAATTGTTTGTTCTCCTAGTGACTGTTTTCAAAGGTCACAAATAGTCAGTTGGATTCTTGTTGATGTTTTCCTCATTAATGGTACTGAAACCCTGTTAACCCTTTGACTGCCATTGGTACACCTTTCCCTAATTACCAATCACTCTGAGGCATCTTTACTTGTTCTACAGCCACATCCAATCCTTTGAACTGGGAAGAAATTGAGAAATGTATTCTTTTTTCATCGCTAACTTTGTCGTAGACGCTTATAAAGACTTGACGCATTGCTTCTGGTGCTGCTGACTGTTGTGTGTGGCAGTGGAAGGGTTAGTCTGTCGCCACAATCATGAAACGATCCTTGAAAACGTCAGTAACTTCCTCTAATTCCTCGCGATTACGTATCATTACAACAGTGAAAGTGTCCTTGAAACGCTATTTAAAATTCCCTTAGAGATTTTATTCTCTTAAAATTTCATTCCGATCATGAAAGTATTTTTGAAGACTTTAATATCTACAACTGCAGTACCTTCGAAAATCACAATAATTTAAACTACAGTCCTTTAATTGATGAAAGCACCTTTGAAACCTCCAATAATTTGTACTGGAGCTTGTTAAACTACAAATGGAATCATGAAAACCTCAATGAATTCGACTTAAACCTGTTAAATTACCACTGGAATCATGAAAAACCCAATAACTTCCAGTTGAACGTTAAAACCACGAGAATCATAAAAAAAAGAAAAATGAAAACTCCCAATAACTTCCATTAGAGCCTTTAAAACTACCCCTGATAAAAAAAAACAAAAAAAAAAACACTCCAGTACCCTTCAGTACAGTACTGTCTGTCAAAGCATTCCAGATAAGACGCTTGGGGAAATGGTGTGTGTGTGTGTGTGTGTGTGTGTGTGTGTGTGTGTGTGTGTGTGTGTGTGTGTGTGTAGGTGTGTGTGTGTGTGTGTGTGTGTATGTGTGTGTAGGTGTGAAGAAATAAAATCACTATGTTCATTTTGTTCACAGGGAGATTATAACCACTGCGGAGAATAGTGAAGTGTATGAAGTGTTTATGCAAAGTGTGCCTCATAAAATGACACTTTACGAAGGCCTGTGCAAAATTTAGTTAGTTTGAGTAAGATCCAAAATTTTCAGTCCCTCCACAAATTAGGAAAGAGATTTATGGATTGATTAAAAATGCTTATTAATTGCTCTCTCTCTCTCTCTCTCTCTCTCTCTCTCTCTCTCTCTCTCTCTCTCTCTCTCTCTCTCTCTCTCTCTCTCTCTCTCTCTCTCTCTCTCTCTCTCTCTCTCTCTCTCTCTCCTAATTAAAGTGACTAGGCCAATTATTTAATTAAAAATGGCGGGAAGGCGAGGAGGAAGAGGAGGAGGAGGAGGAGGAGGTGGAGGTGGAGGTGGAGGTGGAGGAGGAGGAGGAGGAGGAGGAGGAGGAGGAGGAGGAGGAGGAGGAGGAGGAGGAGAAGGAGGAGGAAGAAGAAGAGGAGCTGTATTAGTAATAGCAACAGGAGGAGGAGGAAGAGGAAGATGAGGAGGAAGAAGAATAGTAGATAATAAAGCAAGAAAGGAGGAAAGGAATAAAGATAGAGAAATAGATGAATCAGATTTTCCTCTTATAAGTTTTGTGCTCTTTTTCTTTTTTCTCTTCTCTTTCCTTCATTCCCTTCTCCTCTCTGCTTCCTTCTCCCATTACTTTCCTTTTTTTTCTTCCAGCTGCTTTCTTTCCTCCTGTCCTTCCTTTTAACCCTTCTTCTTCATATTCACTTCCTATCAAGTTTTTTCCCCCGTTTTAATTTTTATTTCCTCTCTATTTCCTAATCTCTTTCTTTACTTTTTCTCTTTTTTTCCTATGATTTCATTTTTTTTTTCTTTCAGCTCTTTATCTGGTAGAATTTCGTCTGTTTCTCAATTCTGTTAATCTCTCTCTCTCTCTCTCTCTCTCTCTCTCTCTCTCTCTCTCTCTCTCTCTCTCTCTCTCTCTCTCTCTCTCTCTCTCTCTCTCTCTCAATTTTCCACCCGAATTTTGCTAGTGGTAGGAAATGGACAGAAAGAGAGAGAGAGAGAGAGAGAGAGAGAGAGAGAGAGAGAGAGAGAGAGAGAGAGAGAGAGAGAGAGAGAGAGAGAGAGAGAGAGAGAGCATGTACAATCATTTCCCTTTTCACAGTGTGTGTGTGTGTGTGTGTGTTTGCTCTCTTTCCTGCGTAGGACCACAGCCTACGCACACACACACACACACACACACACACACACACACACACACACACACACACACACACACACACACACACACACACACACACACACACACACATACACACACACACTGAATGAGGGAAACACGAAAAGTCTATTTTATCTCAAAGGAATTTGAGTGAAAACTGAAAGCAAGATACGAGAAGAGAGAGAGAGAGAGAGAGAGAGAGAGAGAGAGAGAGAGAGAGAGAGAGAGAGAGAGAGAGATGCAAGGAGGAGAGAATGAGATAAAGATAGGAGTGAAGAGCAGAAGGAAAGAAAGGAAGGAGGGAAAGGAAGAAATGAAGAGAACGAAAGAAGGAAGGAAGGAAAGAAGGAAAGAAAATGAGAGAGAAGAAAGGAAAGGAAGGAAGAAAGGTGTAAAGAACAAGAAATGAAAGGAAAGGAAGGAAAGAAGGAGGGAAGACGAAAAGACAAGAATGAAGTGCAGGAAGAAAAAAAGAAAGAAGGAAGGAAGGGAGGAAAAGAAGAAAAGGAAGCTGAAAAAAAGTTGAAAAAGAAGAAAACCGAAAGAGAGAGAAGGAGAGAGATAAAGAAAGAAAGAAGGTGAAAAGGAAAGGAGGAAGAAAGAAAGGCGAAAGGAAAGGAAAGGAGGAAGAAAAGAAGAAAGGAAGGAAAAGAGGACAAGAGATACAGGAAAAAGAGGCGAGGAGGAGGCAAAAATGAGTGGTGGTGTAAAATATCACATCCTCTGGGGCTTCAAAACGAACTCGTATGCTCAGAAAAAGATCACATATTTCCCACCATCTCTCTCTCTCTCTCTCTCTCCTCTCTCTCTCTCTCTCTCTCTCTCTCTCTCTCTCTCTCTCTCTCTCTCTCTCTCTCCTCTCTCTCTCTCTCTCTCTCTCTTTCTCTCTCTCTCTTTCTCTTTATTCTAAACAATTAAACACACATGTTCATTGTGGCCTCTGCTAAAGTTATCTTTGTGGTGTATAACTATTTTAAAAGCATTACTGTGTGTGGTATAATAAATATTAATATTTTGCTAAGATGTATAGGCACATGTATGTAACCAGTGATTAAATCAATGTATAAGTAATAAGCAAATAAATAGATTAATAAACTAGAAAATGATATGGTTATGTATGTACAGTACTTACAATAGAGGTCATGTGCATCTATATGGCAAGTTCACCGGAGGTCAGACACGACCATATTTTTGTGTCTTTCTTATGGAGGGTTGAGAGTCTGAAGGCGTAACCACTTGTGTGTGGACACTTTCATCTGCTGTGTGGACAGACGTCGTACGTCCACCACAGCCGTGAGGGTGTTCCACCACACTACAGTGGCGGAGGAGAAGGCCCGTTGGTGGGTGCTGGAGCGAGACCCTGGCACCTCCAAGAGGAGATCGTTGCTCAATACCGTTCTCGTATTGCGCTCAGATCTCCTCCAGGTAGCCCTCAGGTCTGCTAGGTGAGGAACATTCTGGATTCTGCGCCTTATGAAGCACTGTCAGCGCTGCAACTTTCCGGCGATGATCCAGAGTGTCCCTCAGCACCGGCCCATCCTTCTGTATCTGCTGCTGCTGCTGCTGTTGTCGCTGCCGCCACGGTTGCTGGCGAGGCTGCGTCTGTCTGGCGCCACTGATGAGGCGCTCTGCCCTCCTTTGCACTTTGTCCAGCAAGTTGAGATGACATCGGGCACTGGACATCCACGTGAGCGGCGCGTACTCCATGATGGGCCTGACTTGAGCCTTGTACAGGGTCAGGAGGCCATCGGAGTCAAGGAGGTGCCTCAGACGCCTCAACAGTGTCACCTTCTGAGACACTTTTCGGGCCACGTCCTCGAGGTGACGGTCGAAGAGCAGCCGCGACTCCACCTCCACGCCAAGGATGTTTACGCTGTCCTGCAGAGGAATGCTGTTGTCTCCCATCTTCAGCCTTCCACGCACCTCACGCGCGTCCTCGTGAGAGCGGGGGACACCACCATGGCCTGAGTCTTTTCGGGGGCAAACTTGACTTGCCACCGGTCGCCCCCCCCAGGCCATGATGTCTGAGAGCAGTGCATTGACCTCCTCTCTCTCTCTCACTCTCTCTCTCTCTCCTCCTCTCTCTCTCTCTCTCTCTCTCTCTCTCTCTCTCTCTCTCTCTCTCTCTCTCTTAATCTTTACCTTATCATTTTTCTCTTTCCCCACTCTTCTTTCTTCTTAATATCTCCTTTCTCATTCCTTCCTCTTTCACTCTCCCCTCGCTTGCTCTCTTCTAGTTATCATTCCTCTCATTTTTCCATTTCTAATTCTCTTCCTCTTAGCATCCTCCTCTCTCATTCCCTTCCCTTCGCTCTCCCCCCCGCCTGTTGTGCTCTGACCCACTTCCCATCGCCGCGGGAAGACACAGGACACGGAGATACGCTCAACATTCTTGACCTTTTCCTGACCTCTAATCCTTCTGCTTATGCCGTCAGCCTTTCTTCTTCGTTGGGCTCCTCCCATCACAAGCTCATATTTTTATCTTGTCCTATCGCTCCAATCCCTCCTCAGGATCCCCCTAAGCGAAGGTGCCTCTGGCGTTTTGCCTCTGCTAGTTGGAGGGACCTGAGGAGGTATTTTGCTGATTTTCCTTAGAATGACTACTGCTTCCGTGTCAGAGACCCGTCTTTGTGTGCTGAGCGCATAACAGAGGTGATAGTGTCTGGCATGGAGGCATACATTCCTCACTCTTTTTCTCGTCCTAAACCTTCTAAACCTTGGTTTAACACAGCTTGTTCTCGTGCTATACATGATAGAGAGGTGGCCCACAAAAGGTACTTAAGCCTTCCATCACCAGAATCTCATGCACTTTATATTTCTGCCCGGAACCATGCCAAGTCTGTTCTGCAACTAGCCAAAAACTCCTTCATTAACAGAAAATGGTCAAAACCTTTCAAGATCTAACTCCCCTCGTGATTTTCTGGCATCTAGCCAAAAATATCTCCAATATCTTTGCTTCTTCTTCTTCTTCCCTCCTCTATTTCAACCAGATGGCACCACTGCTATCACATCTATTTCTAAAGCTGAACTCTTCGCTCAAACCTTTGCTAAAAACTCTACCCCTTGTACGATTCTGGGCTTGTTCCTCCTTCTCCTCCACCCTCTGGCTACTTCATGCCACGTATTAAAATTCTTCGCAATGATGTTTTCCATGCCCTCGCTGGCCTAAAACCCTCGGAAGGCTTATGGACCTGATGGGGTCCCTCCTATTGTTCTCCGAAATTGTGCCTCCGTGTTTGCAACCTTGCCTAGTCAAACTCTTTCAACTCCGTCTGTCAACATCTACCTTTCCTTCTTGCTGGAAGTTTGCCTATATTCCACCTGTTCCTAAAAGGGGTGACCGTTCTAATCCCTCAAACTACCGTCCTATTGCATTAGTTTCCTGCCTATCTAAAGTTTTTGAATCTATCCTCAACAGGAAGAATCTTAAACATCTATCACTTCACAACCTTCTATCTGATCGCCAGTATGGGTTCCGTCAAGGCCGCTCTACTGGTGATCTTCTGGCTTTCCTTACTGAGTCTTGGTCATCCTCTTTTAGAGATTTTGGTGAAACTTTTGCTGTTGCCTTGGACATATCAAAAGCTTTTGATAGAGTCTGGCACAAAGCTTTCATTTCCAAACTACCCTCCTACGGTTTCTATCCTTCTCTCTGTAACTTCACCTCAAGTTTCCTTTCTGACCGTTCTATTACTGCTGTGGTAGACGGTCACTGTTCTTCTCCTAAATCTATTAACAGTGGTGTTCCTCAGGATTCTGCCCTGTCACCCACTCTCTTCTTATTATTCATTAATGATCTTCTAAACCAAACTTCTTGTCCTATCCACTCCTACAGTGTTGATACCACCCTGCACTTATTCACGTCTTTTCATAGACGTCCAACCCTTCAGGAGGTAAACATATCTATCACGCAGGGAAGCCACAGAACGCTTGACTTCTGATCTTTCTAAAATTTCTGATTGGGGCAGAGCAAACTTGGTATTGTTCAATGCCTCCAAAAACTCAATTCTTCCATCTATCAACTCGACACAACCTTCCAGACAACTATCCCCTCTTCTTCAATGACACTCAACTGTCCCCCTCTTCTACACTGAACATCCTCGGTCTGTCCTTTACTTATAATCTGAACTGTAAACTTCACATCTCATTTCTAGGTAAAACAGCTTCTATGAAGTTAGGTGTTCTGAGACTTCTCCGCCAATTTTTTTTCACACCCCCAGCTTCTAACTCTGTACAAGGGGCCTTATCCGTCCATGTATGGAGTATGCTTCACATGTCTGGGGGGTTCCACTCATACTGCTTTTTTTAGACAGGGTGGAATCAAAAGCTTTTCGTCTCATCAACTCCTCTCCTCTAACTGACTGTCTTCAGCCTCTCTCTCACCGCCGATGTGTTGCATATCTAGCTGTCTTCTATCGCTTTTTTCATGCTAACCTGCTCTTCTGATCTTGCTATCTGGATGCCTCCCCCTCCTTCCGCGGGCCCTCGCTGCACAAGACTTTCTTCTTTCTCTCTCACCCCTATTCTGTCCACCTCTCTAACGCAAGAGTTAACCAGTATTCTCAATCATTCATCCCTTTCTCTGGTAAACTCTGGAACTCACTGCCTGCTTCTGTATTTCCGTCTCTCTATGACTTGAATTCCTTCAAGAGGGAGGTTTCAAGACACTTATTCATCAATTTTTGACCACTGCTTTGACCCTTTTATGGGGACTTGCCCATTTCAGTGGGCATTTTTTTTTATTAGATTTTTGTTGGCCCTTGGCCAGTTGCCCTTCCTACTTTAAAAAAAAAAATGTATAGGCGACATCATTAATATATGCAATGTTAATACTTGTGAAATGATTATAATTTATCATTGAAAAACCAAAGTGTACTCGCTACACAGCAAACCATTCAGGCAAATCTTAACGAGTGTTTGCTGTCAGTGAGGCGAGAGTGAAGTGTCGCCTTTCTTCACGCCTCAGCGAGCCCTCACTCTGGCCTCCTGCCGGGTAGTGTGTGTTGCCTCATAGGAAAGCATACTCGCCTCACACATGACACCTTCGCCACCAGATCATGTGTTCGTTTATCTGTCTGTCTGTCTCTAATATCAGTTGACAAGCACGTGGATGCAATTTAATTACTGATTTATTTTTATATCTTTACTTCGGTCCACACCACCCGGCCATCATAAGTCTCCGGAGGATGGTCGCCACCCTTCATGTACAGCGCTGGTGGAATACATGCCTTGTCCTTGCCTGCTAGTTTGTCAATGTTCTCGCAAGAAAAATATATCACACAATGTATATCACACCAAAGTATATATCATTTTATCTAAATTATCATTTTATCTAAATGAGACGTTGATCAAACATTTAATGGCAATGATGCAGACGTTGTAATGAAGATGAACACAAACAACCACGTGACTGCGTGACGCGAGTGGCACACAACAAACAATAACAACACACAACTCGCTCAGTGGGCGTGGTCTTAAGAGTATGATCACTCGGGAACGAAGACACCAAAACGCCTGTAACATAATTCCTTTTTACTTATAGAACTACTAAGATACTCTCATGTATAACACAACTCTTTATTTTTTCCCACCATCATGGCGACTCCTACAACCAGCCCTCAGAGTCCCCATCTGGGGAGGGGGACCATAAATGTCCCCAGGTCGGACTGCCTTTCTGTCGACGACCCGAAGTGTCTTGACACACCACCCCCCCCCCCTCAACTTTTTTCTTCATTAACTTGTGCAACATTCGCGGTCTAAGATCTAATTTTCAATCTGTAGAACACCACCTCTCCTCTTCTAAACTTCATTTTCTTTTCCTCACTGAAACTCAGGTGTCTGAGGCAACTGACAGTAGCCCTCTTTTCTGTTCACTCCTACTTTCTCTATCCTTATTTTCGATCCAAAGCTGGATGATGCGTTTATGTGTGAAACGACTTAATCTGCTCTTATGCCCACGCTCTTGAATCTTCAGAGTTTTCCACCATCTGGCTACGACTACAGAGTCACTCTCAAACTAAATTCATCTGTGCTATATACCTCTCACCTAACTCCTCTGTTTATAAGAAATTCTTTGACTACTTAACTTCCAAAGTGGAGCACATTCTGACTCTCTTCCCTTTTTTACAGATCTCCGTTCTTGGAGACTTCAATGTTCACCACCAGCTTTGGCTTTCCTCCCTCTTCACTGACCATCCTAGTGAACTAGCCTTCAACTTTGCTATCCTCCATGACCTAGAGCAATTGGTGCAACACCCTACTCGTATTCCTGACCGTCTTGGAGATACGCTCAACATTCTTGACCTTTTCCTGACCTCTAATCCTTCTGCTTATGCTGTCACCCTTTCTTTTCCGTTGGGCTCCTCCCATCACAATCTCGTATCTGTATTTTGTCCTATCGCTCCAATCCCTCCTCAGGATCCCTCTAAGCGTAGGTGCCTCTGGCATTTTGCCTCTGCAAGTTGGGGGGACCTGAGGAGGTATTTTTCTGATTTTCCTTGGAATGACTACTGCTTCCGTGTTAGAGACCCGTCTTTGTGTGCTGAGCGCATAACAGAGGTGATAGTGTCTTGCATGGAGGCGTACATTCCTCACTCTTTTTCTCGTCCTAAACCTTCCAAACCTTGGTTTAACACAGCTTGTCCTCGTGCTATACATGATAGAGAGGTGGCCCACAAATGGTACTTAAGCCTTCCATCACCAGAATCTTATGCACTTTATATTTCTGCCCGGAACCATGCCAAGTCTGTTCTCCAGCTAGCTAAAAACTCCTTCATTAACAGAAAGTGTCAAAACCTTTCAAGATCTAACTCCCCCTCGTGACTTCTGGCATCTAGCCAAAAATATCTCCAATAACTTTGCTTCTTCTTCTTTCCCTCCTCTATTTCAACCAGATGGCACCACTGCTATCACATCTATTTCTAAAGCTGAACTCTTCGCTCAAACCTTTGCTAAAAACTCTTCCTTGGACGATTCAGGTCTTGTTCCTCCCTCTCCTCCACCCTCCGACTACTTCATGCTGCCTATTAAAATTCTTCGCAATGATGTTTTCATATCATGTGTGTTTTCGCACACACACCACACACACACACACACACACACCAAAGCGTACCCCACCAACCACCACCACCACCACCACCGTCACCACAACAACACCAAAACATCCTCCCTTTCTCGTGGTGGTGATAAATCTAAAGGGTAAGGGAAGGGAAAGGAGAGAGGGAAGGAAGGAGGAAGGAAGGAAGGAAGGAAGGAAGAGCAGGGGGGGAGAAAAAGGAAAGGAGTGGAGGGGTAAAAGTGTGGATACACGAATGGGAAAGAGGGAAGGCAAGTGACAACCAACACCGTGGGGGAAGGGAACGTGGATAAGAGTGAACACTAGAGAGGAGAGAGAGAGAGAGAGAGAGAGAGGAGAGAGAGAGAGAGAGAGAGAGAGAGAGAGAGAGAGAGAGAGAGAGACTGCCCACGTGTAGACCAGACCACTTCCTTTAGCTTCTCTCCTATAATAGTAACTATAATATTAATAATTATAATAATACCGCTACTACTACTACTACTACTACTACTACTACTACTACTACTACTACTACTACTACTACTACTACTAAACTACTACTACTACTACTACTACTACTACTACTACTACTACTACTACTACTACTACTACTACTACTAACTACTAACTAGCAATAATCTGTGCACTGTTTTTTTTTTTTTTACATACACAAAACAGAAAATACCACAAAAAAAATAAAATAGTTAAACTTTTCATGAATATATAATTCATATAACTGAAATTATTATTATTATTATTATTATTATTATTATTATTATTATTATTATTATTATTATTATTATTATTACTATTATTATTATTATTATTACTATTATTATTATTATTATTATTATTATTATTATTATTATTTATTATTATTATTATTATTATTATTATTATTATTATTGTTGTTGTTGTTGTTTTTGATGATGTTGGTGATGGTAGTGGTGATGATGGTAGTATTCATCTTAAAAGAACGTTGGTTTAAAGGTTCCTGAGCCCTGACTGGCCAGCCAGCAGCCAATAACGAGAGAGCATTATCCTGCCATGTGTAGAAATGTGTAGAAATAAATAAAGAAAGAGATGAACCAGTACAACTAATAAGTACACAAAAAAATAAGTGATTAATTAAATATATATCAATAAACAAACGAAAAATAAATGGAAGAAAAGTATTGAAGAAGAAAAAGAAGAAGAAGAAGAAGAAGTAAAATTCCTTTACGTGCTTATAATAAAAAT
>NW_026973671.1:1447500-1457500 GCF_035594125.1 Scylla paramamosain
CAGCGGCAAGAGGCCCATTTTCTCTGAAGCCACGGAGTTCACAGGGTTCACAAGGAGGGCGAGGCTGCGAGACCTGAGCGGGTTTGCGTGTGGCGATACGGAAGCATGGAAAGAAATAAAAGGGGGAAAGAAAAAGTATGTCATTGATAAGATTGAGTTAAAAAAAAAAAATAAATAAATAAATAAGAAATAATACTGTAAATATGTAGATAAGGATACAGTCAAAACACGAGAGGCGTGAAAGGAGAATAAAATGGTTGAGAGTGACAAAACAGAAATGTGAGGAGGAAGAAGAGGAATGAGTGTTAAGAAATGATGATAAAAGTGGAATGTAGAGCCGAGATACGAAGAGGCCTAAAGCAGGGAGAGCATGAAGGCTGAGGAGATGATGAGGAGTGAGGGACAGTGAGTAACAAGGAAGCCGATGAAGGAACGTGACCCCGGACACCAAATTAATAATTTTTGTCAAGTAGAAGGAAACAGAGAAAGAAGATGTGGCAACGTGCACGACCTGAAGCATTCGTATCTTTAGTATCTTTAGTACCTTTCCTTCCTCATCCCGTGCCTGCCTGCTCTCCACTAATCCACACTGCGTCACCCTCCACCCTGCACTGCTTATTTCCTCATGTCCCACGCGCACTCTCCACTGCACACTACATCCACTGACTCGTCCACCAACCCTTCTCCTCCTCATCCCATAGTCCATCCTGCGGCCTTGACTCGCTGGCTGCTTGTTTCCTGTCCATCACTATCCCCTTCACTTCGTGCTTTGCGTTGTTCAACCTTCATTTTCTCCTGGGAGCTGTCCTCTCTCACCCCTTCCTTTGCCTTGCCTTCTTTAGAGTGGTGTCTTGTGTTTTACCATGAAACCTGCTTTCTCGTGCTTTTTTTTTTCGATCATATTTCATCGTATCTTTAGTATTTTTGTTTCCCCCGTAGTTTTGCCGCGTGGCGGCCGTTTTTATCCTGTTGTTGTGGCGTTTAGAATGAAGCAATTAATATCACTTCTTGTCTAACGCCCCCTGCTGCCCATCAGTAAGAGGAATGGCAGGTGTGAGACTTCCTGCAACCGTCCACACTGTCACGAGTTTCACAGAGTTTCACAGAGTTGATCTGTAGCGCCTTGTCATGTCATAAGGACTGTTTTCAAAAGACAAAGAGATTACTTTTCTATCTGAAGAGTATTTTTTCGAATAATGAAACAAAATATTTGTTGAACCTCCCCTAAAAACTTGAAAACCCTCACAACTTGTACTAGAGGCTGCTACAGGCGGTCGAGGAGACACACCGAGACGCTTGCAAAATATCCATATCCCAGTGAAGCCGCGTGGTGTGTTCCCTCTGTGTCTGCGACAGTTATGCACTTGTTGTCTCCTTGCATTAGTGAAAGGAATGTTCTCATACGCAAGTGCACCTCTCGTGTGTGTGTGTGTGTGTGTGTGTGTGTGTGAGTGTGTGACCGCTAGACTTCGTGTACAGGGAAACCACTTCTCCCACTCATCATCTCCCAATGTATCGTGGTCACTTTACACTCATTTTTCTATTCTCTGCTTGTGTACTTTGTTTTATTCAATCCTTGTGTTTTGGTGTATTTTCTCTTCTCTTGTCAGTGTTTACTTAGGTTTAACAGGAAGGTGTGTGTGTGTGTGTGTGTGTGTGTGTGTGTGTGTGTGTGTGTGCTGGGTTTGACTTTACGAATTTACGAAACTGTTTAAGGCTCATAAATCTCATAATAAAAGTGTCTGTGATTAATATTCACCTCAGTCAAGCTCCCTACATTCATCTATTTAAAGACCCCTTGGTAAAACTGCTCTATAACTTCATGAAAATACGCGATTATGTGCTGAAAGATGATTGAGTAAATGGAGACAAAGTTAGTATAGTTACCCCGAGTAAAGCTGCGAATCGTTTTCTGTGGTGAGCGGTCGGGGACGAAAGATAGTGAAAACGGGTGTTTCTCTCCTCTAGACGGACGAGCAGTCACCGGCAACTCAGTTATTCCATGTGTACAGGGAAGTTTTGGGCCTCACTAACTACATGAAAAGAACAAGAATATTCAAGTATCTATGTTCTCTCTCTCTCTCTCTCTCTCTCTCTCTCTCTCTCTCTCTCTCTCTCTCTCTCTCTCTCTCTCTCTCTCTCTCTCTCTCTCTCTCTCTCTCTCTCTCTCTCTCTCTCTCTCTCTCTCTCTCTCTCTCTCTCCACTATCCCATCATCTTTCTCTCTTTTTCATTTTTTTTTTTTGTCCGTTTTCTTTATACGAGCAGTCATTGGGTGTTGTTTTTCACACTGGTGTCATGCTGCTTAATTTTGCGGTTATTGTCACACCTTATTAACATAGTCATCGCTCGTGTCACCTCCATTTTCCTTATTCCTTCTATCTCATTATCACGCTCTTGTTTCATTCTTTTCCTTCTTTCCTTTCCATCTCTCTCCTTTTTTCCTCCTTGTCACTCTCGGTCTCAGCTTTCTCCCATCTGTCACTCTCTCTCTCTCTCTCTCTCTCTCTCTCTCTCTCTCTCTCTCTCTCTCTCTCTCTCTCTCTCTCTCTCTCTCTCTCTCTCTCTCTCTCTCTCTCATCTACCTTACAATTCTCACCTCTTTCCCTTCACTGTTGCCTCTCCTCCCATTCTTCTCTCCTTGGCCCTCTTCCTGCACCTCTCAGTTCTCTTTCGCCTCCATATTCGTGGTGGGCAGCCCGGCGCTAACAGCCACAGACAGGCTACCATACATGTCCCTTCTCTAGCATTATGAGTTGTGGCGGCGGCTCCAGCAGTCTTCCCAAGCACTCCTCACGCTGGCGGGAACTACTGGCCGGAATGGTGAGGGCCCCGCAGCGCCACAGGTGTATTAAGACTCGGGAGTGCGAGCTTTCTTGTACCCTGATGTGTTGGGTTGCAGCGTTTGTAGGTACACGTTCCTCTGTTTTGTTTTATGAGGTATCATGACTGTTGTTACCGTTACTGTGACTGAAGCCAAGCAAGGGACGAGAGTTAGGAAGCTTGGAGAGGCTGGAGTGTCAAGAACTGTGGTGTTTTCACTTGGGTTTTCTTTTCTTTCCATCTGGTTGTGACAGCCTCCGTTGGGGACTTGCGCCTTCTCCCCACATGAGTGGCACCAAGTAAGGGACAAGGAAAAGAAGGGAAAAAGATAAGTAATGGGAAGAAGAAAATATTTATATGGTAAATGCTACTACGTCCAATGATTTTTCTTTTAAATGATTGCAAACTTTTATTACTTGGCAGTGAACGCTAAAATATCAAAATTTGTGTAGTAACAGTTTAAGTTTAATAGCAATATACAAGGAAATGTAGTTAACATGCACCAACGGTAGACTGACGTTACCTGTGTGTCAAAGGTGAAGAAATCTCTGGATCTGAGATAACCTGACAGCGAGTGAAGGGTGAGGGACCATTAATCTGGCAGTGTACAGGGACGCCGCCTCAGCGACGCCTCAGAGCCAACACGCAATGGAAGAGCAACATTTCCTGCAATGAAGCGTTTGTGTTCTTGCACCTTTTTCACACAAACACTTGTACCAGTGATACTATCGCCGCTCCAGTCATCACACCATCACAGCCACAACAGTTACAAGTTCACCTGTCCATATGCACCACATTTATTGCCACAACTAATGCCATGTTCACGACCACACACACTGCCACTGCTAAAACCACCTTCAGCACCACCTCTACCACCACCACCACCACCAACAAGCACATTTGATGCCGGATTTCAAAGCAGACATACCTACACATAAAGGTGATTTCAAATGCTACAAGACAACTACCACGCTACTGTCGAAGAATCTGTTTTTCGTGATGGCGTCGGTCAGAGATGGTAGTGGGCATCCTGAGTCAGACAGAATTTGGTTGGCATTTCTACTTTTATGTTTGTTTCCAGGACAGGACATTACCTGCGCCCCTCGCGTGTGACTGACGGTCCCCCCACTAGTCAAATACAAGGCCAAAGAAAAACAAACGGTCAGGTGTCCTGTTGTGTGAAGGTATTTACTAGTCAGCTGCATCCAAAAATGTGGCAATACTGAGTCTTCCCTTTGTCTGAAAACTTTCTTACTTTTCCGCATTCAAAGTTCATCCATTCCTTCACTGAAAAGCATTCCCCCCTCCCCGCTCTCTCTCTCTCTCTCTCTCTCTCTCTCTCTCTCTCTCTCTCTCTCTCTCTCTCTCTCTCCCCTCTCACTTTCAGTGTCCCTGTGTGTTTGTGTCTTTAATAGCGTTGAGGGCGTGCGTTGTCGCTGCTCTCTCTCCTCACTCTGGCCAAAACTAGACCAAACCTCACAAAACTGGCATAAAGGATAAAGTGAAAATAAAATGACAATAAACAAGACATAAACACAAGGCAAACAACAGCAAGTAACGAAATGACAACACGGCGGTTTGATCTTGATCTTGATGCTACAGGTGGTTCGGGAATACTCCAGAACCAGGCCTTTATAACTTCAGCTCCTGTAGGAAAACGGAAAATAATGGCAGACAGAAAAACAGGCATCATGTTTCACACCACTAATTCCTACAACATCTAGCGCGACACGTTTTGTCTTTCACAGCCTCAATCATCCTGTCATTCGTCTCCTCACACCGTCCCAGCAGCAACGCCATCCACTCCCTTCCTGTCTTCTCCACTCTGACGTTCCCCAGTTCCCTCAGCACCACTTGCGTCATCTCATCGCTGTGTCTGGCATACTTCACACACTCCAGCACTACATGCCCCACCGCCTCATCCTCTCCCATGTCACACATCTGGCACACTTTGCTTCAACACTCACACCATCTGTAAAATTATTTGGGAAACACTATCCATTTATTTTTATTCATTTTGTTTAAAGAATGTCAATGTTTGACTCAAGTTTAGGTACACAGCAGCAGCAGAGGTAATGTGCAATAGGCAATATATATATATATATATATATATATATATATATATATATATATATATATATATATATATATATATATATATATATATATATATATATATATATATATATATATATATATATATATATATATATATATATATATATATATATATATATATATTGTGGTGTAGTACTGAACTTAGTGAGGAATGGTGACATGGGCTTCCATGTTTTATATATGCAAATGCATGTTTTGACTATATTTAAACATAAGTGCATATTTATCACTTTTTTCCTTAACACTTCATATTTTTTTTGTTTTTGTGTGTTTATGATGAATATTGTATATGTAATATTGTCTTAATCATAATTTCTTGTAAATCTCATAATGAACAATTTAAAACAGATTGTGAGCAGGATTATGGCGCACACTTCGTAAGTGGCAGTCGTACACTCAGTTAATACGGTGTAAGGAGGTGTATTGGTGCTTTATACACCAAAAACTTGTCTGGCTGTTTTCTTTCCATGTTGCACAAGTAGCACAGTCCCACTCTGAGCTGATGTAAGGCATGTACCGGTGGGTTTCTGTCTTGTTAAGTAAAGGATTATGTTAGTGCGTAGTGTTTGCCTCTTTAGTGCTTCACAAAAAAGTGCCACTCAGCCACAACTCTTATGTAAGTCTTTGTAGTACACCACTGCACAAAACTTATGTCATTTCCCTGTAGATCTTGTTTGTATTTTTATTCCAGTATGCTCAAGCCCACGGGTGATTTCTTTCATTGATATGCAGGCCTCACGTACACTTCATTCTTTGTCAGTGTCGTACTGTATTCGCGGTGATCAGTGAACTGCTGGCTGATGCAGATCTAGTCTTCTCTTGGGGACTTATTGTCTGCATGTTGACAGGCTGGATCAGCAGAGGTGCCGACACCGCACAGCTCGGCGCTCTTCCCCTGTGCCTGAGCAACACTGCGCTGACACGTCTGTCCGATGCAGGGAGGAGACAGCAAGCGAGAGGCGAGGCTTGGCGGAGTTTTGACATGTTAGGCAGTTAGTGTTCTTAACTAGAGTAAATACAATTGAGAAAAGTAATATATGTGGGGAAAAGGTTTTCAGTTCAGGTTTCCCATGAGATGAAAGTAAAAGGCATGTAGAAAGGTTTGTGTTAGCAATTTTAGATGCAGTTATGGTAGAAAGTTTGTGGGAAAGGGAAATTGTTACATGTTAAGTGTCTTGTTGGGGCAATGGAAGTAAGTGGAAGGAAGGAGAGGCTTTGCTAAGTTTAGCCTTTTCTGAGTATTACTGTACTTGATTAGGTTAAAGAGTTGTGAAATTTTTTTTTCTACACATATTTCAATAGTTCTGGAAATAATATCTTCACATATAGCATATAACATGGATGGTGTATTTCACTTGTTAATTTTGAGGGTAATTTCTATAGTGTGCGTCCTTTACTTTTCGTTTTCTCTCATGGTTAAGGCTTCCTGTCGTTCTCTCTCATGGCAGACTATGGTATCTCGCCTCGGGTCGGTTCACCTACCAAACTTTACACATTTTCATTCTTATCTCAGTTATATTTGTGTACTTTGTAATTCCTAAACTGGTGTATACCTTTAAAGGACACTACTACTACTGTGTCATGTGTATAATCACGTTGAAGAAAATAGCCTATCATGTTTACGAATTCAGTTTTTTTTTTCCTCTCAAAGTCCACCAGACTGATACACTTAAATGTGAAAGGAGTGGTTGTAACCTTTTAGAGGGCTTGGATATCATCTACCATAGTTCCACAACAGAAGGGCACCAAGCAATCCTTTGCGTGAGGCCCCAGGATGCCAGAAAGGGCCTGGTTAATCGCGGAAAGAATACTGGATGACTTGTGATGTCAGAGTAAAAAATCAATAAGGGAGGGGAAAGGAAAGCTTCGAGTGAGGTTAGTTAGTCAGTCAATGCAGTAAAAATATAAGAAAGGAACAGCTGATAAGCAATAGGTCTTCTGATCCTGCCAGTGGAGGGAAGTGGAGAGGGAGAGAGAAGATCCTTGCAGATTCCACATACTCAGTAAAGAAATTTGAGGGAATGAAGTGAGTGTAGTAGACTAACAGGAGAGTAGGAGAGGCCAGCCAGAGATGAGAGAAAAGAAGTGGAGAGGAAGACAAGGAGAGGAATTGTTTGCACACTTGTAGAGTTTTCAACGGTGAAGAGATTGCAATGGGTAACTAATGGTAAGACGAGAGACACCGCGAAGGATGAAGGAACTGCACGAGTGAAGAGAAGTGACGAAGAGAGAAACTCCTTAGAGATTTCTGATACACACTGCAGACTTCCAGAAGATGAAGATGCTGTGATGGATAACTGAAGGGGGACATGAAAGGATGGACGAGTGAAAGGCAGTGAAAGAGAGACATTGCTTAGAGATTTCTGATACACACTGCAGACTTCCAGAAGATGAAGATGCTGTGATGGATAACTGAAGGGGCACATGAAAGGATGGACGAGTGAAAGGCAGTGAAAGAGAGACATTGCTTAGACATCTCATCATTTTTATAGGGAACTTGAATGCAGAGAGAGCAAGGGACGCTGGCGGGAATGAAGGACACAGATGAACGAGATGTGAAGACGATAAGAATGGCTTGTATATTAAGAAGACTTGTTATTGTGTAGTAAGCAGCTACAATGGCGATGGATGTGTGGAAAGAAGCAAAGAAGAGATACATGCCTTAGATCTCAGAGTAAGAGAGTTCCTAAGGAATGAAGTGACTGAGAGACTCCACCCAGTAAGACAGGAGTGGCGACGGGCAAGAATGAATGCTGTGGCTCAGTGACATTTAGTGATTACTTGCAGGCTAATGAGATGTATTAGGGAAAGCTGACAAGGTGAAGTGACTCCATTAGTGCCTTTGCCAAGACACAAGTAACTACCTAGAACAGAAGAGATGGGTCACCTGAAAGAAGTGAAGGAGAAAAAATTACTGCAGGTATTGCAGATTACACACACACACACACACACACACACACACACACACACACACACACACACACACACACACACACACACACACACACACACACACACACACACACACACACACACACACACACACACACACACACAAATGCTCCATTTCACTATATTGTGGTGGGCAAGTTTAGCGTCAAGTGTTTATCCCTGGCCAGGAGGCGAGAAGGCGAGGTGGTGAGGGGGAGCCGTGTTCCCGCTGAGTGTCACCTCTGTTTATTTATCTCACAGACGCCACCTGTCCCCCGCTGCCGCCACAGCCCACATTACAGTGAAAAGATCCCGGCACAAGCTGTCTGAGGCTCCTGCGAGAACCTGCAAGGCGAGGAGGCGTCACCACGGGAGTGCTTGGCAATAATGCAGCCATGCTATTATAGAAACCTGCTGCTCACACCTCTCTCTCTCTGTCTCTCTGTCTCTCTCTCTCTCTCTCTCTCTCTCTCTCTCTCTCTCTCTCTCTCTCTCTCTCTCTCTCTCTCTCTCTACCCCTTCTTGTGGTTTGCAAATACTCAGGTTGTGCCTACACATGCAAGCTAATAGCAATAACTGCACATGATAACTTATTCCAGTGTTCAGGTCAAGTCAAGTAAATAGAACGAGGCAAATCGTACACTAAACAATTAATTACACATTGTTTCAGATAATATGGAGGACTCATTTAAAGCCACACGTAACACAGTGACGCTCACTCTCCATCACTAAACACTTGTATCAACACACACAACATAAAATATTTTGATCACCGCGTAATAAATGAAGTATATTACCACAGTACAATTCATAATAAAACACAGGGTCACTGCATGCAAGGACCACAGAGAGTACCGTTTCTCACATCTTGATCAAGCACCGAATAAACACATGAAACACGTGAAAAACACATGGAAAACACACAATACTTTGACACAACTGCAGTGGCGACATTGAAGGCACTAGGACACTTCGAAGTACTGCTCGCGAACACCACGAAGTACAAAGCGACCAGCGACCCGCCTGTCTTCATGGCTCCACGATCTGAGTGTGCGACGCCTCGGCACACAACCCTGCTGCTGCTGCTGCTGTTTTCCGCTGTCTGCCTGCTGTGTGCCTGCGCTTCGCCTTATCTTCGGTGCGCTACACATATCTACGTTCATAAGGTCTATATCTTGCTTCAGAAACTCGGGTTACTCACTCCTACAAAAGGGTGTCCTTCAGGTCCTCTGCGCCACTAACCACCGAGGCACTGAGGGAAGCACCGCCACTCAGGCAGTCATCACTCTTAACCTTGGCACCAGACTGAGTGGTGTGTTGGGCCGACACTCAAGGGGATGGATGGCCTCGGCTCCGCGTGTGCTGTCATGACCCTCAACAGCTCAATGAGGGTTGTCTTGGGAGGCCAGACTGCTTGCGCTGTCATCAGTCTTGCGGGGACGGTGACGCGGCTGGTGTCAGTACTACGACAAAAATACCTTTAAAAAAACTTAAAACTACAACCCATTAAAAGGGTGTTTCTCTTGTTAATGATGCAGATATCTTGTCACTGGAACCACAAGAACATCATTAAAAACCCCTATAACTTACACTACAACACACTGAAATAGTGTTTCTCTTGTCACTAATGCAGAAATCATGTTTATTTGTCACCGGAACCTTAGAAAAACATTCTTAACCTAACCTAACATGTTTGTAACCTAACCTAATTTTTACAGATCCGTGTCGTGGCATCATGAGGGAAAGCAGCTTGTGTGCTGTCATCGGGACGGGGCGCTCACAACTTGGAATCTCACACAAACCTCTCCCAGACCCACCTCTAATATCTTCCACCACGGTGAGAAACACAGAGAGAGAGAGAGAGAGAGAGAGAGAGAGAGAGAGAGAGAGAGAGAGAGAGAGAGAGAGAGAGAGAGAGAGAGAGAGAGAGAGAGAGAGAGAGAGAGAGAGAGAGAGAGAGAGAGAGAGAGAGAGAGAGAGAGAGAGAGAGAGAGAGAGAGAGAGAGAGAGAGAGAGAGAGAGAGAGAGATTAATGAAGAAAAGAAATGGATGGGAATGTTGAGAGAGAGAGAGAGAGAGAGAGAGAGAGAGAGAGAGAGAGAGAGAGAGAGAGAGAGAGAGAGAGAGAG
>NW_026973671.1:1460000-1467500 GCF_035594125.1 Scylla paramamosain
AAAAACCTGCAATGGAGCGACTCACAGTAAAGTGTTTTATTCTGCAGCTTTCTTTATTTTTTTCTTAACCTTTTTCTTTATTTTTGAGTTTTGTTTTTCTTAATGTCTATATAACTGTCCGCTTCCTTGCCTGTCTGTCTGTGTGTCTGTCTGTCTGTTTGTCTGTGTTTTGTTTCCTTTGTTTTTTGTTTTTTTTAGTTTTTGTCAATCTTGATTTTTTTTTTTTTGTGTGTGTATGTTTGTCTGTCTGTAGAAATGTATGTACGCATGTTTTTTTTTTACTTTACTTTTTTATTTCATAATTTCTTTCATTTTCTCTTCCTTTCCCTCTCCTGTTTTCTTTTTGTCGTGGGTTATTTTTCCTTTTCTTTCTTTCTTTTTTTCTTTCTTTTTCTTTTTCTTTATTTCTTTCCTTCTTTCTTTCTTTTTTACTTATTTCTTCCCCACCCTCCCTCCCTTCCTCCCTCCTAAAGCTGTACATACACACACACACACACACACACACACACACACACACACACACACACACACACACACAATAATAATAATAATAATAATAATAATAATAAATAAATAAATAGATAGATAGGAAAAAAAAAGGACAACTGACTCACCTCCCCCGCCATCAAATCCCAGCCTTTCACAATGAGACCCAGAGCAAGATAAGCACAAGGCAATTGGAATGATGGAGGCGAACGTACGTCTGGATATTAGAACGTAAAGTTTTGGATTAACTTTGACTCATCCTCTCTCTCTCTCTCTCTCTCTCTCTCTCTCTCTCTCTCTCTCTCTCTCTCTCTCTCTCTCTCTCTCTCTCTCTCTCTCTCTCTCTCTCTCTCTCTCTCAGTGATGTTCGTTGAGTGTGAGATGAAGTGTGTATTATTTGGTGCTCCAGTGTAAGGCGTGTTGAAGTGTATTCTTACTCTTACTCTCGTGTTGTGTGTGTTTTTGATTGATGGAATAATGAATGGGTTTATTTGTATTGATGTGTGTGTGTGTGTGTGTGTGTGTGTGTGTGTGTGTGTGTGTGTGTGTGTAAATGTTTAGAGGTCATAGGAAGTAATTTTCATCATTATTTTTGTCGTGTTCATAATTTTTTTTTTAGCATGTTTTTTTTAACATAATTTTTGGCATACTCCTTATCATTATTACCATCATCATCATCCCCATCAGTACTGGCAACTACTTCGTACTATTCCATCCTCACTTCTCGGTCTTTGCAAACCCTTGACATGAAGCAGCTGATTCGTTCATATATTGATTTTTGTTCGATTAATGATCATGAAATTCCCTGCCGTTTTTTCACCACGTCTCTGGAATATTTTCACACAGGAAGAAAGTGAAGTTTGTCACACTGTTTGACTCATTCCTGAGGTGTAGGATTAATAGATAAATCAGAAAAATAATTAACATTGTTCATGATATAGAAAATCAATGTCTTTCATCCCCTTCAAAGTCACGTAGAAATGAAAGCATCTGTTATTCGAAATAGGAACCTGAAATTAAAATCAACTTTGATTTAGAATGAAAAAAAAAAGTGATATAAAGAAAAAAAAACTTTCTCTTCCCATGTTGTAACTCAAGAATGAATGAAAATATCCATTAATACTCTTATTGAAATGGTATAAAATATGAGTTTCCCCTTTTTCCTTCTGTTTTTTCCCTCTCTCCCAGCACTTCCATGGTGCCGGAATAAAAGTACCTTATTTGGCTTAGCACAAAAATAGCGTCTAAAAAGTTATAGGTATTAAAGAAGAAAATTTGTCTAGCAGTGAAAGGGTTAAAATGCTTTTTTTTTATTTTCATGTCCACAATCTGTCATGTTTCTGTATCTTATTTTTTTATTTATTTTTTTATTTATTTATTTTTTTCTTCTTTTGTCTTGGTCTGTCTTGAGGTGCGATTTCACCTGTGTCCTGATCTTCTCTTGCACATTTTGTCATTGGATGCGCGGCGGAGACTTTCACAATTCGAATGACATCAATTGACTTTTTTTTATTATTATTATTGTGTTATGAATGTTGTTATGTTTTGCTTTGTGTTGGTATTTTTTATTTTATTTTCTTGCTGTCATTATTGTTTTCCTTTATTTGTCGTAATTTGTGTCTGTATTTCCTTTAATTTTCTTTTATTTCAATTACTTTACTCGTGGTCGTGATTTTTTTCTTTCCTTTTATTTATTTTCCCTTCCAATGTTGTTTCCATTTGTATACATATCTATTCTGTTTTTCCTTGAATTTCTTTCCTCCAGATATGAATTTTTATCGTTTTTTTTCCTCTTTTTTTTTTTTTTTTTGTCCTTTTAATGGTGTTGTCAGTGATATACACATTTATCTTCATTATTTTCCACAATCTATTTTGTCTTTTTTTTCTAAAGTTGATATTTTCTCCTTCAGTTTATTCATTTATTTATTTATTTATTTATTTACTTACTTATTTATTTATTTATTTATTTATTTGGAGGAGGGTTCATGTTAATATTTTCAGTTGCAATTTTTCAGTTCCCTGTTCGCCTCGATGGGCTTCTATATATTTTTGAAAATTTACTTTCCCATTTTTGGCTCGGAGTCCATCTTGCCTCGTCCAGGAAGCTTTAAGTACATTTATACCATGAATAAGATTTCCAGACTCTCCTTCCTTCCTTCCTCCATTCCTTCATTATCCTTCCTCCAACTCTCTCTCTCTCTCTCTCTCTCTCTCTCTCTCTCTCTCTCTCTCTCTCTCTCTCTCTCTCTCTCTCTCTCTCTCTCTCTCTCTCTCTGATCGAGGGAGAGATAAATACAGGGCGTAACGCGAGTTTCTGCAAATACTGAAAGAGGTGAAAGAACGTGTAATTCTAAGTAGGAGATGTTGTATACACATATGCATTGTAAGGCTTTGTTTACCCGTCAGTGGAGTTGAAAATGTACGGGACTCGCGGGTGTGCTCTGTGACATGACGGACACACGGTTGCATTGTCGCAGCCTCGGAGGTGCCGCTGAGTCAAATTGCGAATTGTTTAATCTTATTTTTTGCAGGCTGTGGAATATTACAGTATCTCATAACAAGAAAAATATCATCAAAAAGCATGTAGTTTACCGATAAGCATTACACGACAACATTATTGCGGTGATTAAAAATACTCCTGTAAAATGCGACTGCGCACCATACGTAGACTCTCTCTCTCTCTCTCTCTCTCTCTCTCTCTCTCTCTCTCTCTCTCTCTCTCTCTCTCTCTCTCTCTGTGTGTGTGTGTGTGTGTGTGTGTGTGTGTGTGTGTGTGTGTGTGTGTGTGTGTGTGTGTGTGTGTGTGTGTGTGTTAGCAAAAATAACCCCTGCAGTGAAGTAATCAAGATAAGTAATAATAATAAATAATAAATAATAAATTCAGCAAGCACAGGTAACCAGCAGGGAAGCAGGAGCCAATGTTTATCCTCAATTTCTAGATGGATTTCTCTTACGATATTCATGAACACAGGAATAGGCCAATGCTCACCAGTGAAATACATCTCGATTTCTGGAAAGCCCCTGACGAGGACCCTCATGCGAGACTCCTAGACAAACTACACTCAGCGTAAATACATCATTCATATGCCAGGATCAGGAGGTGGCTGGGAAAAGACGATGGTCTGTACTGAATGGCTGAATCTCGCTGTAATTATGTCATTTGTCGTGAACCTGAGGATTAACCCGTAGTGGTGAACGTTTGAGGTGCTCATCGGACTGTTTCACAGACTACAGAGCTGATGAGTTCGTTTCACAGGCATGCTATTTATTTATTTATTTTTATTTATTTATTTTTTCTGTATCAAGATGCAGAATCCTCGCTAAACTTTTTAGAAGAAGGAAAACACCTTCAGAAATCTTTATACCTTCTGCTATAGCCTGTTAAAAACTTTAAACAAAAAATGCTGAAACGTTCAAGAACCCACTTACTCAATGTATATAGAAAATAAGAATTGCAACTGATAGATTACTGCTTTACTGACTTATCGCTCGTGTCTTTGAAGCTGAAGCTGTCACCGTAATGGAAAGTTGCTTGTAAACATGCTTGAGACTGGAAGTGCAAAAGTGGCAGAGAAAAGCACACACACACACACACACACACACACACACACACACACACACACACACACACACACACACACACACACACACACACACACACACTTCAGTATTCGTGTAGGTTGAGTAAATTCGCGTTCCCGAGACTAGAGCCGCGAGGTGTTGACCCAGCGTGCCTCCCTCCCTTTCTCCTTCCCTTCCCTCTCACCTTTCGCACCTTTCTGTCCGTTTCCTCCCTTTTCGTTACAATATATATATATTTTTTTTTTTATGAAGGAGAGGCACCAGCCAAGGGCAACAAGATCATAATTAAAAAAGGCCACTGAGGCGCCGGTCCCCGAACAGTCAAAAAGTGGTCTTCAAAAATTAAAGGATAAGTTTCTTGAAACCTCCCTCTTGAAAATAGGAGGGAGGAAATACAGAAGTGGAAAGGGAGTTCCAGAGTTTACCGGAGAAAGGGATGAATGATTGAGAATACTGGTTAACTCTTGCATGCATTAGAGAGGTGGACAGAATATGGGTAAGAGAAAGAAAAGACTTGTGCAGCGAAGCCGTGGGAGGAGGGAGGCATGCAGTTAGCAAGATCAGAAGAGCAGTTAGCATAAAAATAGCGGTAGAAGATAGCAAGAGATACAACACTGCGAGAGAGAGAGAGAGAGAGAGAGAGAGAGAGAGAGAGAGAGAGAGAGAGAGAGAGAGAGAGAGAGAGAGAGAGAGAGAGAGAGAGAGAGAGAGAGAGAGAGGCTGAAGACAGTGAGTTAGAGGAGAGGAGTTGCTAAGACAAAAAACATCTGATTCCACCTTGTCTAAAAGAATCGTATAAGTGGAACACCCCCTATACATATGAAGCATACTCTATACATAGGCGGATAAGGGCCCTGTACAGAGTGAGCTGCTGGTAAGGGGGTGGGGGAGAAAAAACTGGCAGAGACGACTCAGAACGCCTAAGTTCATAGAACCTGTTTTAGCTAGAGATGAGATGTGAAGTTTGCAGTTAAGACAGTAAAGGATAGTAAATTAAAAATAAAGTAAAGTTTACTTTAGAAGTAAAGGATAGACCGAGAACGCTCAGTGTAGAAAAGGGAGACAGTTGGATGTCACTGGAGAGGAGGGGATAGTTATCTGGAAGGTTGTGTCGAGTTGATAGATAAAGGATTGAGTTTTGAAACACTGAACAATACTAAGTTTGTCCTACCTCAATCGCAGATTTTAAAGATCAGAAGTTAGGCGTTCTGTGGCTTCCCTGCATGAAATGTATACTTCCTGAAGGGTTGGACGTCTATGAAAAGACGTGGAAAAGTGCAGGGTGGTTTCATCAGCGTAGGAGTGGAAAGGACAAGAAGTTTGGTTTAGAAGTTCATTGATGAATAATAAGAAGAGAGTGGGTGACAGGACAGAACCCTGAGGAACACCACTGTTAATAGATTTAGGAGAAGAACAGTGACCGTCTACCACAGCACCAATAGAACGGTCAGAAAGGAAACTTGAGATGAAGTTACAAAGAGAAGGATAGAAACCGTAGGAGGGTAGTTTTGAAATCAAAGCTTTGTGCCAGACTCTATCAAAAGCTTTTGATATGTCCAAGGCAACAGCAAAAGTTTCACCAAAGTTTCTAAAAGAGGATGACCAAGACTCAGTAAGGAAAGCCAGAAGATCACCAGTAGAGCGGCCTTGACGGAACCCATACTGGCGATCAGATAGAAGGTTGTGAAGTGACAGATGTTTAAGAATCTTCCTGTTGAGGATAGATTCAAAAACTTTAGATAGTTAGGAAATTAAAGCAATAGGACGGTAGTTTGAGGGATTAGAACGGTCACCCTATTTAGGAACAGGTTGAATGTAGGCAAACTTCCAGCAAGAAGGAAAGGTAGATGTTGACAGACAGAGCTGAAAGAGTTTGACTAGGCAAGGTGCAAGCACGGAGGCACAGTTTCGGAGAACAATAGGAGGGACCCCATCAGGTCCATAAGCCTTCCGAGGGTTTAGGCCAGCGAGGGCATGGAAAACATCATTGCGAAGAATTTTAATAGGTGGCATGAAGTAGTCAGAGGGTGGAGGAGAGGGAGGAACAAGCCCAGAATCGTCCAAGGTAGAGTTTTTAGCAAAGGTTTGAGCAAAGAGTTCAGCTTTAGAAATAGATGTGATAGCAGTGGTGCCACCTCGGTTGAAATAGAGGAGGGAAAGAAGAAGAAGCAAAGTTATTGGAGATATTTTTGGCTAGATGGCCAGAAATCACGAGGGGAGTTAGATCTTGAAAGGTTTTGACACTTTCTGTTAATGAAGGAGTTTTTGGCTAGTTGGAGAACAGACTTGGCATGGTTCCGGGCAGAAATATAAAGTGCATGAGATTCTGGTGATGGAAGGCTTAAGTACCTTTTGGTGGGCCACCTCTCTATCATGTATAGCACGAGAACAAGCTGTGTTAAACCAAGGTTTAGAAGGTTTTAGGACGAGAAAAAGAGTGAGGAATGTATGCCTCCCTGCCAGACACTATCACCTCTGTTATGCGCTCAGCACACAAAAGCCGGGTCTCTGACACGGAAACAGTAGTCATTCCAAGGAAAATCAGCAAAATACCTCCTCAGGTCCCCCCAACTAGCAGAGGCAAAACGCCAGAGGCACCTTCCTCAGGAGGGATTGGAGTAATAGGACAAGATAAAGATATGAGATTGTGATCGGAGGAGCCCAACGGAGAAGAAAGGGGTGACAGCATAAGCAGAAGGATTAGAGGTCAGGAAAAGGTCAAGAATGTTGGGCTTATCTCCAAGACGGTCAGGAATACGAGTAGGGTGTTGCACCCAATTGCTCTAGGTCATGGAGGATAACCAAAGTTGTAGGACTATTTCACCAGGATGGTCAGTGAAGGGAGAGGAAAAGCCAAAGCTGGTGGTGAACATTGAAGTCTCCAAGAATGGAGATCTCTGCAAAAGGGAAGAGGGTCAGAATGTACTCCACTTTGGAAGTTAAGTAGTCAAAGAATTTCTTATAGTCAGAGGAGTTAGGTGAGAGGTATACAGCACAGATAAATTTAGTATGAGAGTGACTCTGTAGTCGTAGCCAGATGATGGAAAACTCGGAAGATTCAAGAGCGTGGGCACGAGAGCAGGTTAAGTTCATTGCGCACATAAACGCAGCATCCAGCTTTGGATCGAAAATGAGGATAGAGAAAGTAGGAGGGAACAGAAAATGGGCCACTGTCAGTTGCCTCAGACACCTGAGTTTCAGTGAGGAAAAGAAGATGAGGTTTAGAAGAGGAGAGGTGGTGTTTCTACAGATTGAAAATTAGATCTTAGACCGCGAATGTATGCATAAGTTAATGAAGAAAAAGTTGAGGGGGGTGTCAAGACACTTAAGGTCGTCGACAGGAAAGGCAGTCCGACCTGGGGACATTTATGGTCCCCTCCCCAGATGGGGACTCCGAGGCTGGTGTAGGAGTCGCCATGATGATTTTAAAAT
>NW_026973671.1:1470000-1480000 GCF_035594125.1 Scylla paramamosain
TAAGATTTCATGAATACTATGCGGGGGGAAGGGGAAGTACAAGTATTTCCTTTTCCTTTTAGAAAACTTATTAACATAATGTTATGTATTTATTTCACTGATTAATCTTTAACTAGTAATTGACTAGTGTGTGTGTGTGTGTGTGTGTGTGAGAGAGAGAGAGAGAGAGAGAGAGAGAGAGAGACTGCTTATCACACCCATTCATTTCTAGCCTCTCTCTCTCTCTCTCTCTCTCTCTCTCTCCTCTCCTCTCTTCTCTCTCTCTCTCTCTCTCTCTCTCTCTCTCTCTCTCTCTCTCTCTCTCTCTCTTTCTCTCTTTCACTCTCTGTCTCTCTCTCTCTCTCTCTCTCTCTCTCTCTCTCCTCTCTCTCTCTCTCTCTCTCTCTCTCTCTCTCTCTCTCTCTCTCTCTCTCTCTCTCTTATAAATGATATCTCTGTATGTATGTACGTATGTAAGAATGAATGAAGATTTTAAAAGATGGAAAGATAAGCGAAAATAAGAAAAGAGAAGTAATTTTTTTCCTGACCACGAGAAATTTGCTAGCAGTTATATGTGGTCAGGGTAGGCTTCGGTCGTCATCAGGTTTGGCCAGGATAGGTTTGGCCAGGGTAGGTTTGGTCGTCGTCTTTAGGATTGTCCAGGGTAAGTTTGGTTTGTCATCAAGTTTGTCCACGGTAGGTTTGGTCAGCAGGTGTGGCCAGGGGAGATTTGGCCTCCGTTTAGTCAATATCAGGTTTGGCCATGGAAGATTTGGCCTCTGTTAAGTCAATATCAGGTGTGGCCAGGGGAGATTTGGCCTCCGTTTAGTCAATATCAGGTTTGGCAAGGGGAGATTTGGCCTTTTAGTCATCATCAGGTTTAGCCAGGGGAGATTTGGCCTTCATTTAATCAATATCAGGTGTGGCCAGGGGAGATTTGGCCTCCGTTAAGTCAATATCAGGTGTGGCCAGGGGAGATTTGGCCTCCGTTAAGTCAATATCAAATGTGGCCAGGGGAGATTTGGCCTTTTAGTCATCATCAGATTTGGCCAGGGGAGATTTGGCCTTTAAGTCATCATCAGGTGTGGCCAGGGGAGATTTGGCCTTTTAGTCATCATCAGATTTGGCCAGGGGAGATTTGGCCTTTAAGTCATCATCAGGTTTGGCCAAGGGAGATTTATCTTTCATTTAGTCAATATCAGGTGTGGCCATGGGAAATTTGGCCTCCGTTTAGTCTATATCAGGTTTGGCCAGGGGAGATCTGGCCTCCGTTAAGTCAATATCAGGTGTGGCCAGGGGAAGATTTGGCCTCCGTTAAGTCAATATCAGGTTTCGCCACGGGAGATTTGGCATCCGTTAAGTCATCATCAGGTTTGGCCAGGGGAGATTTGGCCTCCGTTTAGTCTATATCAGGTTTGGCCAGGGGAGATCTGGCCTAAGTTTAGTCAATATCAGGTTTGGCCAGGGGAGGTTTAGCCTCCGTTTAATCATTATCGGGTGTGGCCAGGGGAGATTTGGCCTCCGTTTAGTCAATATCAGGTTTGGCCAGGGGAGATTTGGCCTAAATTTAGTCAATATCAGGTGTGGCCAGGGGAGATTTGGCCTTTTAGTCATCATCAGGTTTGGCCAGGGGAGATCTGGCCTTAGTTAAGTCATCATCAGATGTGGCCATGGGAGATTTGGCCTCCGTTTAGTCAATATCAGGTTTGGCCAGGGGAGATTTGGCCTAAATTTAGTCAATATCAGGTTTGGCCAGAGGAGATTTGGCCTCTTTGTCATCATCATGTTTGGGGAGATTTGACCTCCGTTTAGTCAATATCAGGTTTGGCCAGGGGAGATTTGGCCTCCGTTTAGTCAATATCAGGTTTGGCCAGGGGAGATTTAGCCTCTTTGTCATCATCAGGTTTGGCCAGGGGAGATTTGGCCTCCGTTTAGTCAATATCAGGTTTGGCCAAGGGAGATTTGGCCTCCGTTAAGTCATCATCAGGTTAGGCCAGGGGAGATTTGGCCTCCGTTTAGTCAATATCAGGTGTGGCCAGGGGAGATCTGGCATCTATTTAGTGAATATCAGGTTTGGCCAGGGGAGATTTGGCCTACGTTTAGTCAATATCAGGTTTGGCCAGGGGAGATCTGGCCTTTTTGTCATCAGCAGGTATGGCCAGGGGAGATGTGGCCTTTTAATCATCATTAGGTTTGGCCAGGAGAGATCTGGCATCCGTTAAGTCATCATCAGGTTTGGCCAGGGGAGATTTGGCCTAAGTTTAGTCAATATCAGGTGTGGCCAGGGGAGATTTGGCCTCCGTTAATTCATCATCAGGTGTGGCCAGGAGAGATTTGGCCTTTTAGTCATCATCAGGTTTGGCCATGGGAGATTTGGCCTAAGTTTAGTCAATATCAGGTTTGGCCAGGGGAAATTTGGCCTAAATTTAGTCAATATCAGGTTTGGCCAGGGGAGATTTGGCCTCTTTGTCATCATCAGGTTTGGGGAGATTTGGCCTCCGTTTAGTCAATATCAGGTTTGGCCAGGGGAGATTTGGCCTCCGTTAAATCATCATCAGGTTTGGCCAGGGGAGATTTGGCCTCCATTTTGTCAATATCAGGTGTGGCCAGGGGAGATTTGGCCTCCTTTAATTCATCATCAGGTTTGGCCAGGGAGATTTGGCCTCCGTTTAGTCAATATCAGGTTTGGCCTGGGGAGATCTGGCCTTTTTGTCATCAGCAGGTATGGCCAGGGGAGATTTGGCCTTTTAATCATCATCAGGTTTGGCCAGGGGAGATCTGGCCTCCGTTAAGTCATCATCAGTTGTGGCCATGGGAGATTTGGCCTAAGTTTAGTCAATATCAGGTTTGGCCAGGGGAGATTTGGCCTAAATTTAGTCAATATCAGGTTTGGCCAGGGGAGATTTGGCCTCTTTGTCATCATCAGGTTTGGGGAGATTTGGCCTCCGTTTAGTCAATATCAGGTTTGGCCAGGGGAGATTTGGCCTCCGTTAAGTCATCTTCAGGTTTGGCCAGGGGAGATTTGGCCTCCGTTTAGTCAATATCAGGTTTGGCCAGGGGAGATCTGGCCTCTTTGTCATCATCAGGTATGGCCAGGGGAGATTTGGCCATTTAATCATCATCAGGTTTGGCCAGGGGAGATCTGGCCTCCGTTAAGTCATCATCAGGTTTGGCCAGGGGAGATTTGGCCTCCGTTTAGTCAATATCAGGTGTGGCCAGGGGAGATTTGGCCTTCAGTTAGTCAATATCAGGTTTGGCCAGGGGAGATTTGGCCTTTTAGTCATCATCAGGTTTGGCCAGGGGAGATCTGGCATCCATTAAGTCATCATCAGGTTTGGCCAGGGGAGATTTGGCTTCCGTTTAGTCAATATCACGTTTTGGCCAGGGGTGATTTGGCCTCCGTTAAGTCATCATCAGGTTTGGCCAGGGGAGATTTGGCCTCTGTTTAATCAATATCAGGTTTTGACCAGGGGAGATCTGGCCTAAGTTTAGTCAATATCAGGTTTGGCCAGGGGAGATTTGGCCTTTTTGTCATCATCAGGTATGGCCAGGGGAGATTTGGCCTTTTAGTCATCATCATGTTTGGCCAGGGAAGATTTGGCCTCCGTTAAGTCATCATCAGGTTTGGCCAGGGGAGATTTGGCCTAAGTTTAGTCAATATCAGGTGTGGCCAGGGGATATTTGGCCTCCGTTAAGTCATCATCAGGTTTGGCCAGGGGAGATTTGGCCTCAGTTTAGTGAATATCAGATTTGGCCAGGGGAGATTTGGCCTCCGTTAAGTCATCATCAATGTTTAGTCGCCATCAAGTTGGTGGCTTGGCAGGCAGGGTGCTCCAACACGGGAGCGTCGCCCTGCCCCTGTGGTGCTTTGCTCTTCTTGGCGCGCCAGAGGCGGGCCTGCTCTCGGCTCTTCCGGGCGGCCTCTGCTCTGCACCGGGCCACCCGCTTCTGCACCTCGGTGAGCTGCTGGGTCTTGCTGTAGTCAAATCGTTCGCCGTAAAGTACCATTTTTAATCTTGATTGTTTTATTTAATGATCGAAAAGACAACTGAAATGGCAAAGTGTGAAAAAATTAAGAAGGAGGATGAAAAGATAGTGAAGAGAATAAAAGATAAGGGAAAGTATAAACACAGTATGATAACAAAATTAAAAGCACTAAACGAACACAACCAAAAAAACAATGTCAATCAAATCAAACAATATTACGAAAGACTCAAAAAAAAAAAAAAAACACTTACGTGAACTGTAAAAACAATCACAAACCTTAACTATAAGGATCACAAGAAGACACTTAAAGAAACACAGCTCCTCAGAAAACATTCCGGTGTGTGTTGAGGGAAGGAAACGGAGAGGAGGGAGTAAACAGCGTTAATTCCCGATGAGATGACGAGAACACGCTTGGTAAAAAGGACACGCACATCACAAATAGGCTTCCGGCGTCTTTGGGTCTCGTCCTCCTTCGATCACCCGACATCAAGCGCCTTCCTCAATCGGATTTTGAATTTCTGGCGCGACCTTTGAATCCTTAGGGGAGGAAATAAGTGTGCCGCATCAAGATCAAGGGCAAAGACAATACAGGGCAAGGCTGTGTGGCAAGGTAGAGGCCAATAACACTCCCAGTCACGTCAACAGAGAGAGAGAGAGAGAGAGAGAGAGAGAGAGAGAGAGAGAGAGAGAGAGAGAGAGAGAGAGAGAGAGAGAGAGAGAGAAGGCAGGGAAAAAGAATATAGAAGAAGAAGAAGAAAGAAAAAAGAAGAAAAATGAAGAAGAAAGGAAGATGTAAGGAAGGGTGAAAATGGAGTATGAGAGTAATCTAAAGAAAAGAAAGAAAATGAAGAGGGGAATGGATGAAAAGGAAAAGGGAGGAAGAGAAGGAAGGGAGAAGAGAAGAAGGTGGATAAATTAGGAAATAAGACAGAACTGGAAAAAAGAAAGGAATAAAGGAACGAAAGAAAGGAGAAAGGAGAATTAGAAAGTAAGTAAATAAATGGAACAAAAAAATAAAGAAAATAAAAAAAAGAAAACGGAGGAAAAGAAAGAAGAAAAAATGAGGAGAGACGGAAGGAAAGAAGAGAGGAAAATACATTAAAAAATAAAAAAATGAATGGAAAATAATAAGAAATCAATAAACGAAAGGAGAAAAGGAGAGAAAGAATACAAGAAAAAAAGAACTTCGGAAAAGAGAAAACGAGAAAAGGAGAAATAATGAGGAAGAGTTACTAAGCATCTAAAAAGAAAACGGGATCAAGGGAAAGATTAATAAAAGCTCAAAACACTCAAAAGACACGTTTTCATAATCTTCTTCGGTATTCCTATATAAGGTTATTTCCATGCCCTTTAGCATTTTGGTGTATAACACGCCCAAAACACTCCAAAAACATTTATATGGTAATGTTATTTATTTTCCCCATATATATAGTGAATTGCATAAATTTTGGCTGTTTGGTACAAACTGCAAAAGAAAAAAAAAATCTAAATTAAAATAAACGTTTTTCGTAATGTTATTGTTTCTCTATAATATATAATGCTATTAGGTTGTTTTCGAGTTTTGGACACTAAGAAGCTGAAAAATACTCATAACACACTTTTCTCGTAATGTCTTTCCATTATAAAATATAGGATATTTTGCATGAATTCACGCGTTTTCGTACATAACAATATAAATAACACTCATAACATGTTTCTTTATAATGTTGTTCTTTTCTACATATAGAGTGCTATTGACCATTTTGTTAAGGTCAATAACATTCATAATACACGTTTCTGGTAATCTCGTTATGTTTCACCATATAGGGTACATTTCATGCATTTCCCCGTTTCTGTACATAACAAGCTGAAAAACACTCATAATACATAGTTTTGGTAATATTATTCTCTTTCTTCATAATGGGTGATTTTCATGAATTTTAGCGTTTAGGTACATAGGAAGCTCGAAAACACACAAAAGACAACTTTTTGGAAATGTTTTTGTATTGAAAATAGGGGCTTTCCATGCATTTTAGCGTTTTGGTAACTAAAACACTCAAAAACCCTAAAAAGACACGTTCCTGGTAATTTCGATTCGTTTCCCTATAGAGAGTGATTCGCATGCATTTTGCCGTTTTGGTACCTAACAATATAAAAAAACACTCGAAATACAAGTTTTTGGTAATGTTGTTCTCTTTGTCCATACAAGAGTGCTATTCAACGCGTTTTCGCGTTTTGGTATCGAACAAGCTCAAAACAGTCCTAATACACGTTTCTCGTAATGTCCTTTTGTTCACCTATATAGGGTACTTACTATGCATGCATTTTGGCGTTTATGTACGTAAAAAAACACTCAAAATACTTGATTTTGTTAATGTTACTCTCTGTCTCAATTAGGGAGATTTTCCATGCTTTAAGCTTTTTCATAGGTAAATACCTCAAAACACTGAAAAAAGAACATTTTTAGTAATGATGTTTTGTTTTCCCATATCGAGTGCTTTCCATGCCTTATAACGTTTTGCAGTCTAGCATGTACAAAAACAGTCATAAGATACGTTCTTAAGGTCAGGAATACTTATAATACACGTTTGTTGTAATGTTCTTTTGTGTCCCAATATAAGGTGTTTTCTATGTATTTTAGCGTTTTGGGGTTATTATCTTTTTGGGTTATTATCTTTGTCCCTAAAGAATGTTTCTTGCGTTTTTGCATTTTGGTTTATTATTACTTCAATAACAATGAAAAGACCCGTCTATGGTGATTTCCATGCTTTGTGGCGTTTTCGTGCCTACTTCGCTTAAAAACACTGAAAAGACATGTTTCTGGAAATGTCATTTCGTTTCACCATATAGTGAACATTACAGTGATTTTGGCGCTTTGATACCTAATAATGTGAAAAACATTCAAATTACACGTTTTTGGAAATGTTCTTTTTTTCAATATAGATATACTATTTATGCGTTTCAGTATTTAGTACCTAAGAAGCTCAAAACTCTCATCGTACACTATTCTCGTAATGTCTTTTACTTTCCATATATAGTACTCTGCATGCTTTTTAGCGTTTTCGTGCCCACCACGCTCAAAAACATTCAAAAGAAACGCTTCCAAAAATATGACTTTTGAGTTTTATTAATGTGTTAGGCACCAAAACGCAAAAAAAAAAAAAAAAAAAAACATAAAGGTCTCTATACTGGAAAAGAGAACATTACGAGTGTTTTTAACCTACTTACGTACCAAAATGCATGAACGCATGCAAAACGCCCTTTCTGAAAAAAAACAAACAATAATATTACCATAAAACAAGTATTTTGAATGTTGTTTTTTTTTTTATCTTGTTACGTACAAAAATGCCAAAAATGCATGGAAAGTAGCCTATATTGGAAAACGAAAGGGTAGTACGAAAAACGTGCATTATCAGTGTATTTGATCTTGCTAGGTACCAAAACGATAAAACTAATGAATATATCACTCTATATTGGGAACCAGAACAACATTACCAATTAAACTAACTAAACTAACTAAACCCCTGCCTTACCCCGCGTGTAGCTGTTACCACAGCCCCACCGCCCCCACCAGGCTCCCCGTAACACAATACATGGCCTTCAACGCCGCTAACATCACCGCGCCACACCCAATACGTCGCAACACTGCAAACAACTTCTGCCTCGGGACTAAGTCGTAGGATTTGGAAAAGTAAGTAAAGGTTATAAATAATTTCACCTTCTTACGTCTGGCCACGTCAGAAAGAATACGAAGTGTAACGATATGTTCAGTACAGCTACGCTGCTTCTGTGATTCAGCCTGCTCCCTGTAAGGTCTGAACCACAAGCTTAACCGCCGCCACAGAACCATATCGTACAGTTTTGCTGGTGTTAATCACACTGATACCTCGGTTTTTACTAGAGTCTTTTCTATCACCTTTCTTAAACACTTAAAGACCTTTGCCCTTATCCATGAGTGAGGGTGAATGCCTGGTAAGAAACTGTGTTAAACAAAGTTGCCAAACTGCACAACCACTGAACTGGTTGGCTTTATCAGGTTTCATTTTCTTGGACTGCTCGTGTACCTCTCCAGGCGTGATTGGCTCATCGAGGATAGGAATAGTGACGTCAGTTGTCTCGTTGTTTCCGTCAAAGTCTGTCTCATCGGTTCAGTACTGCCTCGAGGTGTGCCTTAAAATCCTGGTCGCTGGGACACTAACCATCCTGGGAATCATTCATTCTGTAATCACCCTTCCAATTAATTGCTCTCCACACTGTAGCGTCATGTGCATCATTCAGTAATCTTTCCCATCTGCCAGTACTGCTGTTGTAGTTACTGTTGGTTCATCTTGTCGCACACTGCTCTGTGCACAAGCATATAGCATGTTAGATAAATCCTGCACAACATTGTCCATATCCAAATAACCTTTGAATGGATCCGTATGAGGAATGTTTTCTACAAACAGATCTTTGTTTATATTGCTAAACTTGACAGGTTTCTTACATAGTCTTATTTTATTGGCATTACCGTGAAGAACGGCATGATCTCCCAACATTCTTGCCCTGGCCAGCAGGCTGCTAAGGTCCACACCTCTACAGGCAATACTGAGTGTGATGGGAGCGTGGTCTGAAGGGAGATCATTGCTCTGTAACACCCCAAAGTCAATACTGTAAGGCTAAGTATTCTCGCAGACACAACACACGTATCTACCTCGGAGATCCATGTGTCGCGCCTGCGGAAACTCTTTCCTCCATGAAAATGTTTGTCTTGATACTTAAGATTATTAACCACAAGTAAGGTGTTATCAATACAAATGGTAGATAAAAGCTATGCATTGTCACTAGGTATCTCAACATCATCAGGAATGTATGGATATGACAAGTCTTCTGCATTAGTAAGTTCCAATAAATTTAATATATCTCTAACACTTCTGCCAAATCGTGTATTCATATCTCCCACTATGACAAAACTAGTTTTCACAGATCTTGTGGTGAGTTTTTCCTGAATCACTGCAAACAAGTCATGGGAATAATACTGAGAGTCACAAGGAGGTATTAACAAAAAACAAATAAAACCTCCTGGATGTTACGAAAACGAAGCCAAACCTGCTCACTATTACTGGTATCTACTTCACCCACTAAATCCGCCAAGCAGTTCTTTACACACACAACTGTACCTCCACGGTCTGCAGTACCAACTGTTGCACTCTTAAAGGAAACATACTCAGGGAAATTCACAGGAAGAGAAGTTTTCACCTCGTTAAGGCAAATAACATCATATTCAAGTAATAATGACTGAACATTACCTTTCTCCAACTTTGTGCACACTGCATTAACGTTCCATGATATCATCTTTACATAACTAGCTTGTTGTGGTCTACCTAGAGAAAAAACTGTGTATTCCAACTACCAATTACATCATTCCTATATAGCTTACGATCCTTAGTGTCCAACCTGATGACGCATCCAGCATTCTCTGGGAGAGCCTTCTCAGCAGCTTCTACATCCCTCAAACGTCTCCACTCCTTCCTGATGCTCGGGTGAACATCTCGCTGGATGTAGATACGGCTGAAGTTGTTACCAGCAGACTTAAGTTGATTGGCGTTGTTCAGGATGCTCGTGCGCTGGTCCTTGTCCCGGAGTAGGTATCTCCCTTCCTAGCCTACGATGGGTGCCCTCTACGTCACTAATGCCCACTTTGGCCCATATTTTGTTAAGCTTCTCCTGGTCTGATGTAGCACCATCCAATGCTTCCTTCTCGTCAGGCACGCCCAGGATGACGATGTTTGCTTCACGTTCCTTGCGATCTAAAGCTTCTAGGAGTTGATGTTGCTTGACCAATATTTCTTGTTGCTTATCGACACGAGCCTTGAGCTAAGTGTAGTTTTTGTTAATGATGCTGTCAGGAGACACGATCGTAGTCTTAAGTGCTTGTATTTCCTTCATCACATCTTCTAATTTTTGGTTTAATTGCTGGAACTCGTCGTTGGCTGGTGTAGACGCCAGTATAATGTCGATCAACTTATCTTTATTAATCTCGGCCAGCTGATTGCGTCATAGCTTCCGCAGGTCTGCC
>NW_026973671.1:1485000-1490000 GCF_035594125.1 Scylla paramamosain
CTCGGATTTCGAGCCGTTTATTACCACTCTCTGTCGCCTGTTACCAAGCCATGACCCTATCCAACCTAACACCTTCCCATCTATCCCGTGCGCCCTAACCTTTCTCAGGAGCCTTTGATGGGGCACCTTGTCGAATGCTTTACTAAAGTCCAGATATAAGATATCATAACTATCACCATTATCTACTGCCTCGTACACCTTACTGTAAAAACTTAACAAGTTTGTCAGGCAAGACTTCCCCTTCGTGAAGCCATGCTGTGACTGATTTATCAAGTTATATTTGTCTAAATGCTCCCTAATGTTCCTGGCTATTATTGACTCTAACATTTTACCTACAACTGAAGTTAAGCTGACAGGTCTATAATTAGACGCTAAAGTTTTATCCCCTTTCTTAAAGATGGGTACTACATTAGCCTGCCTCCACATGTCTGGTACCTCACCCGACTCCAGTGATTTCCTAAAGACAGAAACTAACGGCTCACTAATAATCTTTTTACATTCCTTCAGTACTCTGGGATATATTTCATCAGGTCCTGGTGACTTGAACTTTTTTAGCCTATCTATCTCCTGCTCCACTATCTCCCTAGTTATGGAAATATCCGTCAGCTTCTCATACTCATCTGCTCTAAACACCTGTTCACTATCTGGCATATCCTGCATGTTTTCCTGAGTGAAGACAGTTAAAAAATAATCATTCAGAAGTTTACTAATCTCCTCCCCAGAACTAACCAGCTCCCCATCTGCTGCCTTTAATGGACCTACAGTATCCTTATTTTTCGTCCTGTATACCTGATAAAATCCCTTGGGGTCCGTCTTCGCCTGGCTGGCTACCTTTAATTCATAATTGTCCTTAGCTTTCCTCGTTAACTTCCTGACTGTTCTAACTAATTCATTATACTGTGTCCTTAAAACTTCCTCACCTGCCTTTAATCTCTTATATATACTTCTCTTACGCCCTATATAATGCTTTAACCTAGCAGTCATCCATTTAGGGTCATTTTTTTGTGATCTTATTGTTTTATACGGGATATTTGCTAATTGACCTGTATGAACTTTATCTACGAAATATTTATACAATTCATCTACATTTACTTCACCTAAACCCCTCATCTCGTTCCCTACCATCCTCTCCCCTCCCTCATCAACTCGCCTCGACCTTACCTCTCTCATTTCAGCATGACCTGACATTCCAACATACTCACACCTATCTCCCCCCTTCCTCTTTCCTCCTCCCTTCTGGAGCCTCACCTCACCTCCCTCATCCTGCCTTATCTCTCTGAACTCCGTCCCTGACCTGACCTCACCCTGCATCCTTTGCCAGTCCACTCCTTGGAGGTACCTTTTTAATTCTTCAAAATCTGCTCTCCTAAAGTCAGGTATTTTACTAGTGTTTTTATTTCTAACAGTTTCTTCCCATTCTAGATTGTACCTAATTTCCCTATGGTCACTGTTACCTAGCTGTCCTCCAACCTCTACCTGCGTGACTGCTTCCTCCCTGTTAGTAAGAATTAAATCTAGAATATTATTCCCCCTTGTGGGTTCTACGACTACCTGTTTTAAAAAATTATCCTGAATTACCTTAAGGAATTCCTCTGCTTCCTTGTTACCCACAATCAGACTCCAGTCGATATTCCTAAAATTAAAATCTCCTACCACACATACCTGACTGTACCTGCCTGCTCTATTTAATTCCTGCCACAGTGAGGAGTTAATTTCCTCTGTACTGGTCGGTGGTCTGTAAACTACCCCTAGTACTACTGACTGCGATCCTTCCTTAATATCTACCCATATCGACTCTGCTTTGTTATCTGTTTTAATTCTATTGTTCATACAGCACTGTAATGTGTCCCTAACGTATAACGCGACACCTCCTCCTCTCCTGTTTTCTCTATCTTTATAGAACATTGTATACCCATCTATCTTAACCTCTGGATCAAATACTTTTCCTGACATATCTAACCAAGTTTCAGTTAAAGCAATGATATCAAATTTCTCTACACTCGCTATTCCTCTAAGCAAGTCTATTTTATTCAGAATACTTCTACAATTTGTGTAATAAACACTTAAGCTATTTCTCACCATCCCTAAGCTAGCTTCCTTTCTAGATTTAACTAATTTGCCCCTTGCCTTCTCCTCACTACCCCTTCTTCCCTCCCGACTAACGAAAAAAGTGCTGGAGTGCAGTTACCTCCCGCTCGAGTGTTTCGGCCAAAACACGAACACCCTGGCGTGACAAATGCACTCCATCCCTGGCGTACAAGGTGTCCCTGCCATAGAAAAGGTCCCAGTTGTCGATGAACGTCCATCCATTACTCCTACAATGATTCGCGAGCCTGCGATTCACTGTAATAGCCCTGGACAGCCACTCAGCACCAACTCCCCTCCTCGGCAAGACACCACATACCACGGGGATCCCACCCTTGTCCCTAATCCTGTCCAAAGCCTGTCGAAACCTCCTGATAAGCTCCTCACTCCTGTGAAGGGACAGGTGGACGTGGAGAGAGCCTTGTTATGTATCTCTCCTGTTCTTCCACACGTACTTCACTGCCATTAGTAAATAGATGGACACACTCTCGATACAGACCGGTAAATCTGGTATCTGTTCTTCTTTTGTGTTCTCATGTGAAGCGACCAAAGTTGATGAGATTTTATATGTGGTTAAAGGAGCTGGACATCCTTTTGCGTTTATTAGATAACAGTAGACAATCAGTGTCCTGGCAGAGTGGCTTTTGCCCGCTCCTAGGACACCCGGCCTTGCTGTGGCATATGAGGCAGACTGAAGTTGAAGATACTTGTAGTTAAAGGAGCTGGAAACCTTATGTAAGAGGCAAAATAATACCCTAGCAGAGTCGCTGTTGGGAATTCTTTGGTTCACCCCTTCTTGATACGAAATAAGTAGAGGTTCTTACATGAAACAGACTGAACTTGATACTTGTAGTTAAAGGAACTTGATACCCCTTGCACTTAATGATGATAGATGAACAGTTAGCATCCTGACAGGGTCGCCACTGCCCACTCCAAGGTTCGCCCACCCTTAATATGGGACTGTCAGCTAACACTGGGAATATAAAGGCGTTGCAGGAAGGGACTGGCTATCCTATGTACTCAACAGGCAAGCTCACTGAACATAGATCTAAGGAAAGAGAGAGAAAAAAAAAATAAAATAAAAATAAATAAATAAATAGAACAAGTTGGTAAATTATCTGGTTAAATGACTCATTAATAAGGGTGGTGGTGGTGGTGGTGAGGCAATGGGGAGTTTTAAAAGAGACAGAGTTATGGACAGGTGCACACAAGCGTCTTTCATGCAGGGAATGCCTCGTGTAGGTCAGCTGGGTCTTTGCTTGTTTCCCTTGTGCTCTTGTGTTTTGGTGTTCCGAACATTTGGAACATTTGAAACATTTATTACTGGCCAAACAAATGTGCTACAGTCATGTCAGGGGTTGGATTGAGGACAGAAATATAAAAAAAAAAGTATATATAGAAATTAATTCCTTGTAAATATATTAACTAGAAAATGATACAATATGATGAAACAATATTAATAAGGTAACAATTATACTTATTACAAAATACTAGAATAGATAACAGGAAATTAGTTGAAATATGTGCAGTGTGTCAGACTTGCTGTTGTGACACACTGCGCATGTTCTTAAAGGCTTGGCTCTCTCTTCAGGAATAGTTTGAAAAGCCGCACTCAGAGACGATTTCGTGACCTCATGGTGTTACATATTGGCGATGCTAAATTATCGTTAACCTGTCACACACACACACACACAAAAAAAAAAAAAAGAATATAAATAAATAAATAATGAATAAATAAAAAAAATAAGATAAATAAATAAATAAATAAAAAATTGAAAACTGTCATAACTTCAATAGTCGCTGTTAATATTAGTCGATGTAAAACACTAAAACATCTAAAAATACAAACCAATATCATCCTGTGTGTTCATTGATATTATTATTAATACTTTTTATTTTTTTATTTCCATGGGTTCCTTTACTACGAGGGATATAATATTCTCCTCTAACTCCTTTTCTTTCAGGTGCAATATCAGAGGAGAAGGATGGTGGGGGGGGGAAAGCCTTACCATTATTCTGTCCTAATTTTTAGCATGCATATATATTTTATAGTAGTATTACGTAGTTTCAGTAGATATCCTTCCTATAGACCATTATATCCTTGTATTTGTTAATTAATACTCCTATCTCTATTTTCTTTCATTCTTTCTTTACAATGCTGCGTCTCTTAATTACTTACAGTGTTGACTTTATCGTACTATTCATCACTGTTTTTTATATGTTAATTTATGTTACTGCTGCCCTTCCTCCCCTCCCTCCCTCCCTCCCGTCGTTAATGGAAGTGATTAGCGAACAAGCCCTTCCTATCGCTCTTTTCCTCATCTGTGCTTCATCTTGACGTGTTACCGGTGAGTGGCAGGAGAGTGACCGAAGCGCAGGTACATACACACATGCTCAGGTGTCACTCTCAGGTGTGTTTACAATTGTACCTACCTGTCTTGTTTTCATCAGGTGTGTTTTCATTAAGGTGACAGGCCAGGCCACGAGAGGCGAGCAAGGTGAATGAACTGCTCTTGTCTTTTTACTTATTTATTTATTTATTTTATCTTATTTTATTTATTATTTATTATTATTATTATTATTTTTTTTTTTTGTGTGTGTTTTGCTTACTTTCGTTTGAGTTTCCTTTTGAGGTTTATTTTGTTTTGTTAAATTTTTTTTTTGTGGTTACATTTCATTGTTTTACTTAGTGCATCTTATAATTTTTCTTTTCTTTTTCCATTTCCAGTATGCTATTGTTTATATATATTGTTTGCCATTTTTCCTTCTTATCCCTTCCTCACTGTTCCTCACAATTTGTACTGCAGGGAAGAAAGGAAGTAAGGAGTTAATAATCTCTCGTCTACTTATTTATGTCCCTACTTCTTTTCTGGGTTGCTTCCGTCAGGGGTCACCAGAGAGAAGCAGCCTCCAAC
>NW_026973671.1:1495000-1507500 GCF_035594125.1 Scylla paramamosain
CCCATGACAATATTCCAAGTCATGATGAAATATGCATGAATATGTACCCATGACAATATTCCAAGTTATGATAAAATGTGTGTGAATATGTACCTATATGACAGCCATGTAGAAGGCAATCATAATATTGACAATGTTCCAAGTTATGATGAAATATGTGTGAATATGTACCTATATGTATAGCCATGTAGAAGTCATATATATGAATGCGTGTATGTATTGGCATAACTTATATAATATTCAAAGTCATGATTAATTGTCTTACGTGCGTTTGTGTGTGCGTGAGTACGTGCGCGCGTGCATATGTGGATTCTAACATGGACGAAAGGAGAAAGTGTGTGTGTGTGTGTGTGTGGAAGAGAAAATAAAAGAAAACGAACAAAAAAAGTCATCAGCGACCAAAAATAAGAATGAAGAAACTGAAGAAATAAAATCAGAAAATGAACAAAAAAAGTCATCAGCGACCAAAATCAAGAAAGAAGAAATTGAAGAAGAAATAAAATCAGAAAATGAACAAAAAAAGTCATCAGCGACCAAAATCAGGGATGAAGAAATTGAAGAAGAAATAAAATCAGAAAATGAACAAAAAAAGTCATCAGCGACCAAAATCAAGAAAGAAGAAATTGAAGAAGAAATAAAATCAGAAAATTAACAAAAAAAAAAAAGTTATCAGCGACCAAAGTTAATAATGAAGAAATTGAAGAAGAAATGAAAGCAGAAAATGAACAAAAAAGTCATCAGCGACCAAAAGCAAGAAAGAAGAAATTGAAGAAGAAATAAAATCAGAAAATTAACAAAAAAAAAAAAGTTATCAGTGACCAAAGTTAATAATGAAGAAATTAAGAGTAAAGAAATTAAAACAATAAAATCCAAAAAAAGGAGGAGGAGGAAAAGAAAAAGCGAAAATGAAAAAAAAAGTCATCAGCGACCAAAAACAAGAATAAAGAAGAAATAAAAGCAGAAAATGAACAAAAAAAGTCATCAGCGACCAAAAACAAGAAAGAAGAAGAAATAAAAGCAGAAAATGAACAAAAAAAGTCATCAGCGACCAAAAGCAAGAAAGAAGAAGAAATAAAAGCAGAAAATGAACAAAAAAGTCATCAGCGACCAAAATCAAGAAAGAAGAAATTGAAAGTAAAGAAGAAACTAAAACAATAAAATAAAAAAAAAAGGAACATAAGAACATAAGAACATAGGAACATAAGAAATAAGGGAAGCTGCAAGAAGCGACCAGGCTTACACGTGGCAGTCCCTCTATGAAATATAATAATATTATATAAATTAATAGCTAATATAAATAAATTAAATAAATAGCTAATATAAATAGGTAAATAATTAATAGCTAAGGTGAGAAGAATTTTTTTTCTCTGAACTTTTAATTGTGTAGTTTTAAAAATAAATATCATCTTTTTGTATTATAATTTTGCTCTTTTGTCTGTCCATTTACTCTTAACATCTGTGGTGCTTAATACCCCACATTTTTTATTTTAATTTTACAAACTTATCATTTCTTACTTTATTTTCACTGTGCAGTTAAATATATATATATATATATATATATATATATATATATATATATATATATATATATATATATATATATATATATATATATATATATATATATATATATATATATATATATATATATATATTGATTCTGTTTTCGTATGATATTTTTTGTGTTTTATTTATGTATTAATCTTTGAGAGTACAGCAACTCCCACAAGTATGTGTAAAGTGTGGTGCGAACTGTGGCATAATGAACAGTATGACACCTGCTACCTGGTCGATCTATTGCCCAGGTTATTATATACGGCAACCATCCCTAGTGTGCAGGGCTGCCAACTGTTGCCACCGTAATTACCAAACGTGTCAAATAATATCGTCCATTGTGTCAGAATGTTAACCTTTTATTTTTCTTAAAGATAGTTTTGGGAGCCACTGTACGTGTCCTGCCTGTGAGTGTTGTTAGTGAGAACAAAGTTATTTTTCCCTTGCTTTTATTGAGTAGCTAAAATGATAATCCTCTTTTCGTATAATACTTTTGGTCTTTTATGTATTTACCTTTTATTTTTTTTAAAGATAGTTTTGGGAGTTACTTTACCTGTCCTACCTGTGAGTATTGTTAGTGAGAACAAAGTTATTTTTTCCTTATTTTTTTTATGAGTAGTTAAAATAATAATACTCTTTTCGTATGATACTTTTGGTCTTTTTTTTTATTTATTTACCTTTAATCCTACCAGTCTTACCTGTGGCTATTAATATTTCAAGTGACAAGGTGATTATTCCTTGTTCTCTTTTTCCATGTAGATTAAAAAGACAGCAATCCTCTTTCGCATAACATTTTTGTCCTTTTTTTTTTTTTTTTTAGGTAACTCTAGCTTTAGTTCCACCAGTCATCTTGTCCTTCATCTGTGTTTATTAATAGCTAAGGTGAGAGGAGAGTTATTATCCATTACTTTTTATTGAATTGTTAGGAAATAATAATCCTCTATTCTTGTAATATTTCCTGCTTTTCTGTTTATATAATTACCTTTAATTCCACCTGTCTTACCTGTGGCTATTAATATTTGAGGTGAGAAAGTGATTATTATTCCTTGCTCTCCTTGTTGTGTATTTCCAAAAGACAATAATCCTCTTTACTATAACATTTTTTCTTCTTTCTTTATGTATTTACCTTTCATTGAACCTGTCCTCTTCTCTTCTACCTGTGTTTATTGATAGCACAGGTGAGAACAAGGAAATTACTCTTTACTGTCTGGGTTTTGTATTTCAATAAGTAATGTTCCTTCTGTGTGATTGTTACTGAGTTATTTGTGTGTTTACCTTTCATCTCACCTGCCTTACCTGTGTGTGTTCACTCCTTAGGTGAGAAAGTTATTAGTCTTGGTTCTCCTTTAGTGGCGATGGAAAATATTAATTACCTTGTTCTTGTAATATTATTTAGTTCAGGTGTTGTATCTACCCTTAGTGTTTATCTCTCATTTACCTTTGCATGTTAATTGCACAGGTGAGACTGATTCTTCTTGTCTCTCTCGCTCTTGGTAGTGTTGCTAGGAAAGTAATCACCTTGTTGTTGTTGTTGTTGTTGTTGTTGTTGTTGTTGTTGTTGTTGTTGTTTTTGTTGTTGTAGTTGTTATTATTATTATTATCATTATTATTATTGTTATTATTATTATTATTATTATTATTATTATTATTATTATTATTATTATTATTATTATTATTATTATTATTATTATTATTATTATTATTATTATTATTATTATTATTATTATTATTACCATTATTATTATTATTTAGTTGTTGTGTGTAAATATTTACCTTTGATGTATCGTGCCGTACCTGTGTGTACTAATTGTTTAGACGAGAAAGTGATCATAAATTGTTCTCATTTTGTAATTTTGCTGAAATAGTAATCATCTTATTTTTGTGTTATTATTTTGTTTTGGTGTTTATCTGTTTACCTTTGACATTTACCTGCTCTGCCTGTGGACATTAATTCCTCAGATTGTTGTTGAAAAGTAATCTCTTTGTTTTGCATCATTATTATCTAGTCATCATGTGTATCTGTTTGCCTTTAATATTTACCAGTCCTTCCTGTGTACATTAACTTCTCGGTGGGGACAAAACAATCATTCCTGACTCTGTAGTGTAGACAGGAACAAAAGTCAATCATCCTCCTTTATGTAATAACTTTCCTTTCTTATGTCTATGCATCAACCTTTTGTTTTTTTTTCTCTCTCTCTCATGCTAACTCATTTTTCTACATTTTTATTTATTTTTGTTTATTTTCTCCTTGTCTAACAACATAATTTGTAATTCCCTTTTGTGTAATAACTTCCTTTCTTTATTTATGCATCTACTTTGTTTTTTCCTTTTTAAGCTTCTTTTTCCTTTCTTTTTCTTTCTCCAGTAAAATAATTAATAATACTCCTTTGTATAAGCTTTCTTTTGTTGTCTATGTACCAACAACTGTTTTTTTTTCTTCTTTTATCCTCATTTTTTCCTTCTTCTTTTCTTTTTCTTTCCTCTTCTTTTAACATTTTTATTGCTCTTCTCTGTTTAGGTGTTTCTGTCCCTCGTTCCCTGTGCTTGTGTCATACATCAGGCGAGGACAGGATGGCTACAAGTATTCTTTATCCTCATTTGTAGTGTAACGAAGTTCAGATTTTCTTTTCTTGTACCTTTGTTAACACTTTACTGCCAATGACAATGTGACACTTACTACTTCATCTCTCCATAGACTAACATTTTCTAACCTTTTTTTGCGACCTCAGCACCCCTTGCGTCTAGTCTGGACACTCCCGCGCCCGTTAATTCTAATATCTGGTTGTATTAACTACAGTTGTATTAACAGTTGAAAATGAGGCTAACTTCATCAAATATAAAAGTACACTCCCGATAGTTTGGTGTGCCTTGCAAGGAGCGTTTACATTGTACCGCCTTACAATATACGCAGCATTTTTCAGTACCCCCTAAAATTGATCTCAGCACCACATGTTCAGAAACACACACTGCCCTTTACGATTCTGACTGGGCCACTAAAACATTTGAGACTCGATCACTCCTGTTGATGTCACTTCGCGCTTTGAAATCACACACTGCGCTTACACTAGACCCTTTGATCTACTTGTCACCGCCACGAACGAATGGAAATGTGTAGCAATCTGAGACAATAATTTCAAAAGACGTAAACAATGAGGTGCTTGGAACCTCCCGAGGCCTGCTGTTCTATTTCGGCTCTGTGTGTTATTTATCTAAGGTAACCCAAGTGAAGTGAAACGTGTGTCATTAACAGTCAAGAGGTCAAATTGGAGCCATTCAGTGGGTTAGTAGCTCAGGGGGAGAGAAAATGAAACCAAGCAAAGTTTAGACAACAGAAATACTTTTTTTGACGGCAGCAGGTGGTGCTTCGTCAGAACTTTACTTATTCTGAGGCTAAGGAGCAGAAGGAGGCGCGCAAGATACTACTCCAGAAAATATGATGATGAGGAAAATGAAGTTAGACATTGAGGAGGAGAGGGAGAGAAAAGTCCAGAATCATGGAATAAGAAGCCGAGAGAAAGACGGAAAGAAGAGGAGAGCTACAGAAAAAAATGAGGAAAGAGAAAAGAGAGGGAAAGAAGAGGAGAGGCTGAAAAAAGTCACGGTAAAGGAATAGAAGAGACGGAAAGAAGAGGAAAAATACAAAAAAAAAAAAAAAATAGGTCACAGAAAAAGAAAAAGAAGAGGATATAGAGGGAAAGAGAGAAAGAAGAGGAGAGATAGAAAAAAAAGTCACAGAAAGAGAAAATAAGAAGAGAAAGAAGGTAGGGAAAGAACAGTCATTTCTACTAGCAGTCTATCAATTCTCCATTCAGTACTACCTCTCTCTCTCTCTCTCTCTCTCTCTCTCTCTCTCTCTCTCTCTCTCTCTCTCTCTCTCTGCATTACAAATCTTCTTATAATTTACTTTCTGTTTACTTGCTAATATATTTCCCATGCACAATATAACCTCTAATCTTTAACTGCATGCTTATCATTTTCATCTCCTCCACACTCTCATCACTATCTCTTTGTATTAACTTCCACAGGTAGACTCTATGTATTACTTATTTGTCTCTTCCTATTGCTCGCTTCTTTATTTTTAACTGCGGCCTAATTAATTACTAGAGCCAGACTCAGGTGGCCTCCCTTACCTGTTTTATTACTTGATTCATTGTACAGCTTCTTCTGTTTGTATATCTTGTTGTGTGTGTGTGTGTGTGTGTGTGTGTGTGTGTGTGTGGATGGGTGGCTGGGTGGGTGTAAGGGTTTGGTGCCTCTCTCTCTCTCTCTCTCTCTCTCTCTCTCTCTCTCTCTCTCTCTCTCTCTCTCTCTCTCTCTCTCTCTCTCTCTCTCTCTCTCTCTTCCTTCCATACCCTTCTTTTCTTTTCTTTCTGTCTCTTTCTTTCCAACTTTTCTTTCTCTTTGTTCCTTTCTGTTTGTGTTTCTTTCTTTCTCTCTTTTCCTCCCTCTTTTCTTTGCCCTAACCATATATTTATCCCTTCTTTTCTCCCTCCTTTCCTCCCTCCCTTCCTCTCTTACTCCCTCCTTCATCTACATAATTAAATAAGGAAGGAAAGAGAGAGAGAGAGGAATGGAGTGAAGGAAGGTAGGAAGGAATAAGGGAAGTGGTGTGGGGGAGGAGGGAAGGAGGAAGGAAGGAAGGAAGAGAAGTTGGAGGAGGGAAGAAAAGGGGAAGCAAGGAATGGAATGAAGGAAAGGAATGAGACAACTAGGGAAAGAAGGAAGGAAGGAAGAAAGGAAGGAAGGAAGGAAGGAAGAAAGGAAGGAAGGAAGGAAGGAGGAGGGGAGAGATGGAAGAGAAGAGAAGAAGAAACTGGTGAGAGAGAGAGAGAGAGAGAGAGAGAGAGAGAGAGAGAGAGAGAGAGAGAGAGAGAGAGAGAGAGAGAGAGAGAGAGAGAGAGAGAGAGAGAGAGAACTTTAATGCATAATCATAAGTTGACACATGTAAACAGCTTCTCCCACCACACACGCACACACACACACATACTCACACACACACACACACACACACACACACACACACACACACACACACACACACACACACACACACACACACACACACACACACACACACACACACACACACTTCATGCTCTGGCTTATTTCCAGAGAGAGAGAGAGAGAGAGATAGAGAGAGAGGGAGATAGATAGATAGATAGATAGAGAGAGAGAGAGAAAAGATAGATAGATAGATAGATAGATAGATAGATAGATAGAGAGAGAGAGAGAGAGAGAGAGAGAGAGAGAGAGAGAGAGAGAGAGAGAGAGAGAGAGAGAGAGAGAGAGATTTTAGAAAAGTGTTAACTTTTTAGTCCTTTTGTTTTTTACTTGTTGTGTTCTCCTCTTTCTCCTCCTCCTCCTTCTCCTCCTCCTCCTCCTCCTCCTCCTCCTCCTCCTCCTCCTCCTCCTCCTCCTCCTCCTCCTCCTCCTCCTCCTCCTCCTCCTCCTCCTCTTTCTCATTCACCTCTGGGGTTTCCCATCATCCTACGCAACCCTCCTCCTCCTCCTCCTCCTCCTCCTTGTGCTCAATGACCTCGTTTCTCATCGTTTCCTGATCTCTTCTACGTACAAGTTCCCGCTCTTCCTCCTCCTCCTCCTCCTCCTCCTCCTCCTCCTCCTCCTCCTCCTCCTCCTCCTGCTTGGCTTCCATGACGTGTACATGAGATGGTGTGGTTCCTGCGGTCTCCACAAATTGCCTCTTTAAGGACAAAGTGTTCCTCGCTGGCAGTCTTTCCCTTGTACTCTTCCTCTGCGTTCCTTGCGTATTCCCTTGTATTGTTTTTTTTTTTTTTTCTGTGTGGTTTATATATTTGTTTGTAGTTTGTGCTAGTTTTTTTTCTTAATTGTCTTCTGTGTTCTATTTTCCTTTTATTGTGTTGATTTTTTGTTATTCTTTTGTATTACTGATTGTTTTCTTGTATTTATTTTTGTCTTATTTTACGTTTCTTTCATTTCTTTATTTTTTTTGTCTACCTGTTTTTATTATTAATCCCTATGTTATTATGTTTATGAAGTAGGATTGCTGTGGTTTCTTTAAAGTTCAGTAAAATACTCGTGTACAACTTTGCATTAACTTAAAAAAAAAGATTCAACAGAGGCGATGGAGTTTTAGTGTTTACTTAAGCGTGCCTGTGTATAACGTGCAAAGCCAACACTCAAGGAAAGACAACTTACCAACATAAGGAAATAAGAGAAGCTGCAAGAAATCATCAGTTTTACTTGTGGCAGTCTCTGTATAAAACATTCTTACCTGCATCCACCTGTCACCCTCATCCATAAATTTGTGTGGTTTTCTTTCAACCTTAACAACCTGATTACTGAGTCCATTACAGTCATCCACCATTGTTGTTGAGATCCAGTGCCTTCTTATCTCTTTCAAATGTACCTGCATGAAGCTTGAACACACTATTTCTCTTCCTGTCCTTATTATTGACCCTAAGGATTTTGTTTGTCACTCTTGTTATATTCCATTCATCCGTTACTGATTACTGTCCTTGAGAATTCATTTCTCCCTATCTCTTTCAAAAACCAAACTTTATCAAGCTTAAATCCATTATTTCTCGCCCTGTTCTGATTACTTAGCCGGAGCAGTATGTTTGTGACACTCGTTATCTGCAACACAAATAGTAAAACATTATACTGTACTCGGTTTAATTTTCGCTTAGTAGAATTGCCCACCAACGTTACTTTGTTATTAGCAGTCAAAGATTTAGAGGCGTAAGATTGGTGGTGCAGTGGTTAGCGCGCCCGACACACAATACTAGAGTCCGGGGTTCGAATCTCCGGCTTGGTGAAGACAATTTGGACGTAAGCCAAGGAGTTGTGACCTTGCACCCCGCCAATTTCGCCAAGACGCCCTGAGCCAGAGGGGCGTGGTGGATGGCTTACCATCTCCCCTTCCTCTAACAGCGGGGGAGGAACTTGTCTGGCGTGGAAACATAGAATTACTTGATTAATTCTCTTGGTTAGTTTTTTTTTTTGGAATGATTTGATTTCTTAGGTAGTTTGTTAGGATAAGCTGGAGTTCTTAATTAGCTTGTTAGAATTAGTTTACGAGTATCTTGTTGGAATTCGTTGATTTGTTAGTCAGCTTGTTAGAATTTGTTTATTTCTTAGTTACCTCGTTGGAATTAATTGATTTCTTAGTTTGTTAGAGTTAGTTCATTTCTCAATTAGCTTGTTAGAATTTGTTGATTTCTTAGGTAGTTAGGAATAGTTCTCAAACAGACGAGGAAATGTCTCCTACTGATGTATTCCTTCATGATTTGGTCCAGCCTCGTCACTCCTTGAGAAAATTATAGCATCTTCTAGCCCCATCCTGATTATTGACCATATAGAATCTTGTCTACATCACCGTGTTGTCTCCCCTATGCCACTTGCACACCTCCATCAGAACCACAGCAACATAACACGACAAAATATGGGTTGGTGCATGAAGTGATGAGGCCTACAAGTGGCAGTCCCTGTAGAAAACCTACCTCTCCTGATTACTAACCCTGAATATTTTGTTTGTCACCTTGTTATATCCCTTATGGCACTTGAACACCTCCATCATCACCACTTTTAACCTATATACACCTTTCCTCTGGTTGCCATCTCCCTTATGCCACTCAAACATCTCCATCAGCTTCACTCTTGACCTACATGTACCTTCCCTCTGTTCTCTGCAGCCCTTTTGGTGTTCCACGTGCCGAGCGAATCCGGGGAGAAGGTGACTCAGGGCATCTCGGCGCTGCTCTCCATGACTGTCTTCCTCATGACCATCAGAGTCCCTGCCGCCAGCTGAGAAGACACCGCTCGTCAGTGAGTACTACGCCTCGCCTCTCACTGCCCTCCCTGTACTGTGCCTTACAATATACTGCCTTTCTTGTACTGTGCCTTATAATACACAGCTCCTCTTAGTAATGTGCCTCACAATGTACTGGCCTTAGTAATGCGCCTCACGATACACTGCCCTCCCTGTACTGTGCCTTACAATATACTGCCTTTCTTGTACTGCGCTTTACCATATATTGTTCTCCCACCTTGGTCTCGTGGGACTCAACTTAATATTGGTATAAGTTAACCTGATATGATCTGACTTTTGCTGTTACTTCTGCTTTTACTTTTTTTTTTTTTTTTTTTTTTTATGTAGGAAGGATACTGGCCAAGGGCAACAAAAATCTAATAAAAAAAATGCCCACTGAAATGCCAGTCCCTAAAAGGGTCAAAGCAGTGGTCAAAAATTGGTGGATAAGTGTCTTGAAACCTCCCTCTTGAAGGAATTCAAGTCATAGGAAGGTGGAAATACAGAAGCAGGCAAGGAGTTCCAGAGTTTACCAGAGAAAGGGATGAATGATTGAGAATACTGGTTAACTCTTGCGTTAGAGAGGTGGACAGAATAGGAGTGAGAGAAAGAAGAAAGTCTTGTGCAGCGAGGCCGCGGAAGGAGGGGAGGCATGCAGTTAGCAAGATCAGAAGAGCAGTTAGCATGAAAATAGCGGTAGAAGACAGCTAGAGATGCAACATTGCGGCGGTGAGAGAGAGGCTGAAGACAGTCAGTTAGAGGAGAGGAGTTGATGAGACGAAAAGCTTTTGATTCCACCCTGTCTAGAACAGCAGTATGAGTGGAACCCCCCCAGACATGTGAAGCATACTCCATACATGGACGGATAAGGCCCTTGTACAGAGTTAGCAGCTGCGGGGGTGAGAAAAACTGGCGGAGACGTCTCAGAACACCTAACTTCATGGAAGCTGTTTTAGCTAGAGATGAGATGTGAAGTTTCCAGTTCAGATTATAAGTAAAGGACAGACCGAGGATGTTCAGTGTAGAAGAGGGGGATAATTGAGTGTCATTGAAGAAGAGGGGATAGTTGTCTGGAAGATTGTGTCGAGTTGATAGATGGAGGAATTGAGTTTTTGAGGCATTGAACAATACCAAGTTTGCTCTGCCCCAATCAGAAATTTTAGAAAGATCAGAAGTCAGGCGTTCTGTGGCTTCCCTGCGTGATATGTTTACCTCCTGAAGGGTTGGACGTCTATGAAAAGACGTGGAAAAGTGCAGGGTGGTATCATCAGCATAGGAGTGGATAGGACAAGAAGTTTGTTTTAGAAGATCATTAATGAATAATAAGAAGAGAGTGGGTGACAGGACAGAACCCTGAGGAACACCACTGTTAATAGATTTAGGAGAAGAACAGTGACCGTCTACCACAGCAGCAATAGAACGGTCAGAAAGGAAACTTGAGATGAAGTTACAGAGAGAAGGATAGAAACCGTAGGAGGGTAGTTTGGAAATCAAAGCTTTGTGCCAGACTCTATCAAAGGCTTTTGATATGTCCAAGGCAACAGCAAAAGTTTCACCAAAGTCTCTAAAAGAGGATGACCAAGACTCAGTAAGGAAAGCCAGAAGATCACCAGTCGAGCGGCCTTGACGGAACCCATACTGGCGATCAGATAGAAGGTTGTGAAGTGATAGATGTTTAAGAATCTTCCTGTTGAGGATAGATTCAAAAACTTTAGATAAGCAGGAAATTAAAGCAATAGGACGGTAGTTTGAGGGATTAGAGCGGTCACCCTTTTTAGGAACAGGTTGAATGTAGGCAAACTTCCAGCAAGAAGGAAAGGTAGATGTTGACAGACAGAGCTGAAAGAGTTTGACTAGGCAAGGTGCAAGCACGGAGGCACAGTTTCGGAGAACAATAGGAGGGACCCCATCAGGTCCATAAGCCTTCTGAGGGTTTAGGCCAGCGAGGGCATGGAAAACATCATTACGAAGAATTTTAATACGAGGCATGAAGTAGTCAGAGGGTGGAGGAGAGGGAGGAACAAGCCCAGAATCGTCCAAGGTAGAGTTTTTAGCAAAGGTTTGAGCAAAGAGTTCAGCTTTAGAAATAGATGTGATAGCAGTGGTGCCATCTGGTTGAAGTAGAGGAGGGAAAGAAGAAGAAGCAAAGTTATTGGAGATATTTTTGGCTAGATGCCAGAAATCACGAGGGGAGTTAGATCTTGAAAGGTTTTGACATTTTCTGTTAATGAAGGAGTTTTTGGCTAGTTGGAGAACAGACTTGGCATGGTTCCGGGCAGAAATATAAAGTGCATGAGATTCTGGTGAAGGAAGGCTTAAGTACCTTTTGTGGGCCACCTCTCTATCATGTATAGCACGAGAACAAGCTGTGTTAAACCAAGGTTTAGAAGGTTTAGGACGAGAAAAAGAGTGAGGAATGTACGCCTCCATGCCAGACACTATCACCTCTGTTATGCGCTCAGCACACAAAGACGGGTCTCTGACATGGAAGCAGTAGTCATTCCAAGGAAAATCAGCAAAATACCGCCTCAGGTCCCCCCAACTAGCAGAGGCAAAACGCCAGAGGCACCTTCGCTTAGGGGGATCCTGAGGAGGGATTGGAGTGATAGGACAAGATAAAGATATGAGATTGTGATCGGAGGAGCCCAACGGAGAAGAAAGGGTGACAGCATAAGCAGAAGGATTAGAGGTCAGGAAAAGGTCAAGAATGTTGGGCGTATCTCCAAGACGGTCAGGAATACGAGTAGGGTGTTGCACCAATTGCTCTAGGTCATGGAGGATAGCAAAGTTGTAGGCTAGTTCACCAGGATGGTCAGTGAAGGGAGAGGAAAGCCAAAGCTGGTGGTGAACATTGAAGTCTCCAAGAATGGAGATCTCTGCAAAAGGGAAGAGGGTCAGAATGTGCTCCACTTTGGAAGTTAAGTAGTCAAAGAATTTCTTATAGTCAGAGGAGTTAGGAGAGAGGTATACAGCACAGATAAATTTAGTATGAGAATGACTCTGTAGTCGTAGCCAGATGGTGGAAAACTCGGAAGATTCAAGAGCGTGGGCACGAGAGCAGGTTAAGTCATTGCGCACATAAACGCAGCATCCAGCTTTGGATCGAAAATGAGGATAGAGAAAGTAGGAGGGAACAGAAAAGGGGCTACTGTCAGTT